>NW_027258589.1:5000-60000 GCF_045791955.1 Oncorhynchus clarkii lewisi
GACACGGAGAGCATGAACACGGTGAAGATGGTTTTCTCCGTGGGTCGCGACACGAAGCAGTCCACAGTGTTGGGGCAGGGGTACGAGTCACACTTGACCAGACGGAACATCTTGAAGTCAGGGTAGATCAAGTAGAATATATAAAGGAAGCCGACTTCCAGAACGATCCTAAACAGCACACTGATCATATAGGTCCACCAAAGGGCGCCTGCGATCGCAAACTTCTGATACTTGATTTGTTCCAACTCCTTAGGGGAAGCGCGCCCGGACTTCTTCAGGATCTTCTTGTTGATGTGTCTGCGATGGGCTACATGCATGGCCACTAGGAGAGCAGGCGTGGACACCAGGATGAGCTGCAAGGCCCACAGGCGGATGTGTGAGATGGGAAAGAACTGGTCATAGCAGACAGAGTTGCAGCCGGGCTGCTGGGTGTTGCAGGTGAAGCCAGACTTCTCGTCGCCCCAGACCGACTCGGCCGCCACCACGAGGACCAGGATTCTGAAGATGAAGATGACAGACAGCCAGATGCGGCCGATGCCGGTGGAATGCCTGTTTACGCCGCTGATCACGGCGTAAAAGGACCCCCAGTTCATTTTCGATTCCAGGTCTGGAGAGGAGAAACAAGAAGGGATATAGTTCTGTTGACAATGTATTGATACAAGCTAACGTTCGATCACACTGGGAAAGGTTCTCTATAAGAACGACCACGTCAAGGAAACATGTAATGAAGGAATTAGGGGACATCAAGGTACATCACATGTTGGTAACATATTGATATAGTCATTGAAACTGTACAATCTCTGAGTCAATCCTTAATAAAGGCAATCAATCAAACCTGTAGTGAGGAAGAAATCGTTCTTAAATAACCCCACAGGTGTACTGTATGTATCCAACCAACAATCATCCGAAATGCTTGAGCTCAAATCACTAAAACACCAGACACATCGGACAGAAAACCTCATTCTCAAACGTACTAACGTGGACTAAAACAGAACCTTCCTCCTATATAAACAACAACCACCCAACCTAACCCTTGTCTATGTCCCAAATAGCACCCCTTTCCCTATAAAAGTGCACTACTTTCAACCAGGACCCATTGAATAGGGTGTGATCTAGAAAGCAGTCCCAGTATTCTCTGAGCTGTTGGTCCTACCAGTCTCCGCCGGCAGTGGCGGCAGCACCAGGTCCTTAAACCACCACCGTCAGGTGTAGCCTGGCCATGGAGCTGGAGCGGTCGGGTCGCAGCAACGGCAAACAAGACTCAGCCTATTCCTGGCCTGCGCTTTAAGAACCTCGGGGCGATGGCCTAACACGGGCGTAACGTCACGCCACGTAACGCTCCGATAGCCAATAGCGAAACGATAACGGAGACATGTGATCCATTCAACAAGTATTA
Source organism: Oncorhynchus clarkii lewisi (assembly GCF_045791955.1). Taxonomy (NCBI): domain Eukaryota; kingdom Metazoa; phylum Chordata; class Actinopteri; order Salmoniformes; family Salmonidae; genus Oncorhynchus; species Oncorhynchus clarkii. The sequence goes on from NW_027258589.1 coordinate 6,397, forward strand.
ATACTGACTGACCGAGCAACCTGACCTTCAGACAGACGGACAAACAGACACGGCTACACCAGACAGACCAGCCAAGATACATTCTCCAAGCAACGACTCAAACATCCATCTCACTAGAAGAATCTTACAACTAACTTCAGACAGACACTGTCTAAGACCTCTACTGTAACTGAAGAAATACAACCAATCTTGAAACAGTCTTTAAACTATGCCAATCATAAAATACGCCCAAATCAAACCAAGAGAAGTTATTGTATTCGAGTGAACAGATGTTTCCTATCAGTAACTACTGTCTTTCTGCAGAACCATTCTAGAATCTAGTCTGGAATTCTAGAATTCTCAGAGAGCTCCAGAACACCTCAGACAGTCAGACCCTCTTTTCTTTTCCTCAGGAATCTCAACACATCATCATCCGAATGGTTAAATGAAGAGAATCAGAGATATGATGGCTTTTACCTTCAGCTGTGGTGGTACACAAAATGTGTACAAAGAAGGGTTAAATGAAATGTGTTTATTTTATCATCGAATCAGAAGGCTCTTGGCTTGTGAACACCATGCGTTGGTAAAATGCTAATCATTCCCGCGACACTAGCCACTACCCTGCACCGTAGCAGAGCCCAGCGCAGCACAGCGGTCATATGGTCTTATATAAACTATTACCATACAATGCTGCCCTTTATCAGAGCCCCAACAAGACTCTGTGTTATTCTGATAAAACGCCCTGGTTTCTGCCTACCCCCAGCAGAACATACAGTAGAAAGAATCTGTGTGGACACAAAAGGCCTGAGTCCCATGCCACATTATTTATTGTGCTGGGAGGGGAGGGCAGAGGGCCCGAACCACTGAGCTCCATGCCACATTATTTATTGTGCTTGGAGGGGAGGGCAGAGGGCCCGAACCACTGACCGAGAGAGCAGCGGAAAAAGAAGGGCGAGCAGTGGGCAAAATTAGATGTTTGCAGAATCATTCAAGAAACTATAAATCTGAAACATTTCCAAAAGTGGACAGTCAATGTCTTTGTGTTATATAATGGGTGTTTATTTAGGGATTAGATGGTTCTGATTGGCTTGTTTCCCTGATCTATCCATTAGATGGTTCTGATTGGCTTGTTCTCCTGATCTATCCATTAGATGGTTCTGATTGGCTTGTTTCCCTGATCTATCCATTAGCTGGTTCTGATTGGCTTGTTCTCCTGATCTATCCATTAGATGGTTCTGATTGGTTTGTTTCCCTGATCTATCCATTAGATGGTTCTGATTGGCTTGTTTCCCTGATCTATCAATTAGATGGTTCTGATTGGTTTGTTTCCCTGATCTATCCATTAGATGGTTCTGATTAGCTAGATCCCCTGATCTATCCATTAGATGGTTCTGATTGGCTTGTTTCCCTGATCTATCCATTAGATGGTTCTGATTGGCTTGTTCCCCTGATCTATCCATTAGATGGTCCTGATTGGCTTGTTCCCCTGATCTATCCATTAGATGGTTCTGATTGGCTTGTTCCCCTGATCTATCCATTAGATGGTTCTGATTGGCTTGTTCCCCTGATCTATCCATTAGATGGTTCTGATTGGCTTGTTCCCCTGATCTATCCACTAGATGGTTCTGATTGGCTTGTTCCCCTGATCTATCCATTAGATGGTTCTGATTGGCTTGTTCTCCTGACCTATCCATTAGATGGTTCTGATTGGCTTGTTCCCCTGATCCCATTCATAGCTCAAATCTCTAAATGTTATTTCTGTTCATCTGTCTATTTTCCGCTAAGAATAACATTCACACCTCTTACCCAATCAGGTGTTAGTCGTTCCATTCTAAGTGACTCCTGTGGTCTCATGTCAGACAGAGGTTGAAACCAACTCTGCTGAGCCACAAGCCCTGAGGACACAAGCCCTGAGGACACAAGCCCTGAGGACACAAGCCCTGAGCCCCAAGTCCTGAGGACACAAGCCCTGAGCCCCAAGTCCTGAGGACACAAGCCCTGAGCCCCAAGTCCTGAGGACACAAGCCCTGAGGACACAAGCCCTGAGGACACAAGCCCTGAGGACACAAGCCCAGAGCCCCAAGTCCTGAGGACACAAGCCCTGAGCCCCAAGTCCTGAGGACACAAGCCCTGAGCCCCAAGCCCTGAGGACACAAGCCCTCAGGACACAAGCCCTGAGACACAAGCCCTGAGGACACAAGCCCTGAGGACACAAGCCCTGAGCCCCAAGCCCTGAGGACACAAGCCCTGAGGACACAACACCTGAGGACACAAGCCCAGAGCCCCAATCCCTGAGGACACAAGCCCTGAGCACCAAGCCCTGAGGACACAAGCCCTGAGCCCCAAGCCCCGAGCCACAAGCCCCGTGCCCCGAACCCCGAGCCCCGAGCACACGTCATCACCTGGGGGAACCACCACAGAAAGGCTATATTTGCTTATCTGTTATTTTACCAGGTCAGTTGACTGAGAGCACATTCTCATTTACAGCAACGACCTGGGGAAGAGTTACAGGGGAGAGGAGGGGGTGCATTTTTTAGAATAGGATACCATTGTAGACCCAGCCATAAATCTTCAACATGACGCGGAGACAGACAGAAAAGGCTATACGGACACTCTTGACCTGCAAACCAAAATGTACTTTCAGAATTGGTCAAAATTAGGTTAGGGTTAAGGGTTTGGTTAAAGTTAGGGATAAGGTAAGGGCAGTGCGTGACTTGGACTGAAATAGATTCCGGTACTCATTTTGTGTTCCGGTACTGGTTATATTTAGGTTCTGGAGCTCCACAACACTGTTGAGCTAGTGTTCTATGAGAGGATTAGGAGATCAAGCAGTTGGACATTTGAGGTGCCGGTACTCAGCTCCGTTGATCTCCTGCCCAAGTCAAGCACTAATTAAGAGTCAGTTTTCATTTTTTGGGGGTTAGTCGTTTTACAGGTCAAGAGTGTTTTTCCATCCCTGAGAAACATTCGGAAAGTATTCAGACCCCTTCCCCTTTTCCACATTTTGTTACTTTACAGCCTTATTCTTAAATTGATTACATATTTTTTTTTCGTCATCAATCTACAAACAATACCCCATAATGACATCACAATACCCCATAATGACATCACAATACCCCATAATGACATCACAATACCCCATAATGACAAAGCGTAAACAGATTTTTTGACAATTTTGCAAATGTATTAACGTTAAAAAAAGGAAATACCTTATTTATTCAGAACCTTTGCTATGAGTCTCGAAATACAGCTCAGGTGCATCCTGTTTCCATTGATCATCCTTGAGATGTTTCTACAACTTGATTGGAGTCCACCTGTGGTAAATTCAATTGATTGGACTTGATTTGGAAAGGCACACACCTGTCTATATAAGGTCTGACATTTGACAGTGCATGTTAGAGCAAAAACCAATCCATGAGGTCGAAGGAATTGTCCGTGGAGCTCCGAGACAGGATTGTGTCGAGGCACAGATCTGGGGAAGGGTACCTAAACATTTCTGCAGCATTGAAATACTTATTTTCCACCATAATTTGCAAATAAATTCATTAAAAATCCTACAATGTGATTTTATGGATTTTTTTTCCTCATTTTGTCTGTCATAGTTGAAGTGTACCTATGATGAAAATTACAGGCCTCTCTCATCTTTTTAAGTGGGAGAACTTGCACAATTGGTGGCTGACTAAATACTTTTTTTGCCCCACTGTGTGTGTGTGTGTGTATACATATATGAATAAATAAATCCCCTAATTCTACCACCCCTCCCTTAATTGGAGTAAAATAACCGACAACACTTAGGCTGCTACTTAAACTTACACATACTTTATACATTTTACGGACACAATTTTTTTAAATGAATTCTGATTTGTTTTTAGTCCCACCCTCAAGCCCTTTCCATCCATCTCTGAAAAACATCCAGCCTTGATTTCAAATAGACATATTTTCCAACTGTGCTGTGGCGTTTCACAAGTTCTGAACCTTTATATTCTCATAGTTTCTACAGATTGTAAATTAAAGATGCATATTTTTACTAAATATTATTTTATTAAATCGATGGACTATGGCTTTTCAGATCACCCAGCAGTGCTACCTGCAGAGTTAGCTCCAGGTAAATGTTGCAATTCTACATATGGACAGTACCAAAATAAAGGATCTAATTATTCTGTCTCTTCACAGCAAAATCTGCAGAGCTGGGATGGTTGTATCCCCCATATATATAACATTATAATGGTAGCAAGAATTTTGTATAATAATTTGAATAGAAAACCTTATTTAATTTTTTTTTATATTTTTTTTTTTTAAATCTGGCGTTGTTTTGCGTGTCAATTCATAAACAATGTGCCATGGAATCGGCACATTGAAAATATCTATTTTTTGGTCCTTAAATTAAGCTGGTATACTTTTTTAATTTATCACAATTTTCTTTAATTCATTTTATTATTTAAGGGCCAACAACCAAGTTTCTTACCTTCTCTACTGACTGACACAGCAAGCACCTTCTCCCCCTTCCACTTGCCTCTATATGTGCGGTAATGCTGCAATCAGTTAGTTGTCGGTTTGGGAAGAGCAGACATTTCCATATGTTTCTGTTAGATGTATGTGTAACTCCACCAGTCCTATTTATGATATTACCAACATTGATTATACCATTATTATACCATTATTATCCCATTATTATACCATTATTAAATCATTTTTTTCCCCAAATAATGTTTTTAAAAAGAAAATCAATTAGTATATTTGAGTTTAACCAGAACATTTGTTCTGTCTTTTCAGGTGGATTAAACTTTTGTATGACTGAGAGGTTCAATTATTTCATATTTAATCATTTCAGCCCTCTGAACGAACATTCATTATATAAATAGACCCATTTCATTTTGTCTGGTTTGCCATTCCAAAGAAAGTGGAATATATTTTGCACATATAATAAAATAAAGTTGTTTGGTGTTGTCAGGGCCATAAGTAAATATTAATTAATCAGGGTGTATTTTCCTTTCCATGGTAGCAAGATCTTATCTATTTATAAAAAAACTTTCTATATATATTTTATTATTATTTTTTATTTAACTAGGCAAGTCAGTTAAGAACAAATTCTTATTTTCAATGACAGCCTAGGAACAGTGGGTTAACTGCCTGTTCAGGGGAACAGTGGGTTAACTGCCTGTTCAGGAGAACAGTGGGTTAACTGCCTGTTCAGGGGAACAGTGGGTTAACTGCCTGTTCAGGGGAACAGTGGGTTAACTGCCTGTTCAGGGGAACAGTGGGTTAACTGCCTGTTCAGGGGAACAGTGGGTTAACTGCCTGTTCAGGGGAACAGTGGGTTAACTGCCTTGTTCAGGGGCAGAACGACAGATTTGTACCTTGTCAGCTCGGGGGTTTGAACTTGCAACCTTCCGGTTACTTGTCCAACACTCAAACCACTAGGCTACTTGCCTCCCCATATAAGTGTATTGTTGTTCAGTCTCTCGGTCCCTGCTTTGATGCACCTGTACTGACCTCGCCTTCTGGATGATAGCGGGGTGAACAGGCAGTGGCTCGGGTGGCTGTTGTCCTTGATGAGGCCTTCCTGTGACATCCAGTGGTTGTTGTCCTTGATGAGGCCTTCCTGTGACATCCGGTGGTTGTTGTCCTTGATGAGGCCTTCCTGTGACATCCGGTGGTTGTTGTCCTTGATGAGGCCTTCCTGTGACATCGGGTGGCTGTTGTCCTTGATGAGGTCTTCCTGTGACATCGGGTGGCTGTTGTCCTTGATGAGGCCTTCCTGTGACATCGGGTGGCTGTTGTCCTTGATGAGGTCTTCCTGTGACATCGGGTGGCTGTTGTCCTTGATGAGGCCTTCCTGTGACATCGGGTGGCTGTTGTCCTTGATGAGGCCTTCCTGTGACATCCGGTGGTTGTTGTCCTTGATGAGGCCTTCCTGTGACATCGGGTGGCTGTTGTCCTTGATGAGGCCTTCCTGTGACATCGGGTGGCTGTTGTCCTTGATGAGGCCTTCCTGTGACATCGGGTGGCTGTTGTCCTTGATGAGGCCTTCCTGTGACATCGGGTGGCTGTTGTCCTTGATGAGGCCTTCCTGTGACATCGGGTGGCTGTTGTCCTTGATGAGGTCTTCCTGTGACATCGGGTGGCTGTTGTCCTTGATGAGGCCTTCCTGTGACATCGGGTGGCTGTTGTCCTTGATGAGGCCTTCCTGTGACATCGGGTGGCTGTTGTCCTTGATGAGGTCTTCCTGTGACATCGGGTGGCTGTTGTCCTTGATGAGGCCTTCCTGTGACATCGGGTGGCTGTTGTCCTTGGTGAGGCCTTCCTGTGACATCCGGTGGTTGTTGTCCTTGATGAGGCCTTCCTGTGACATCGGGTGGCTGTTGTCCTTGATGAGGTCTTCCTGTGACATCGGGTGGCTGTTGTCCTTGATGAGGCCTTCCTGTGACATCGGGTGGCTGTTGTCCTTGATGAGGCCTTCCTGTGACATCGGGTGGCTGTTGTCCTTGATGAGGCCTTCCTGTGACATCGGGTGGCTGTTGTCCTTGATGAGGCCTTCCTGTGACATCGGGTGGCTGTTGTCCTTGATGAGGCCTTCCTGTGACATCGGGTGGCTGTTGTCCTTGATGAGGCCTTCCTGTGACATCGGGTGGCTGTTGTCCTTGATGAGGCCTTCCTGTGACATCGGGTGGCTGTTGTCCTTGATGAGGCCTTCCTGTGACATCGGGTGGCTGTTGTCCTTGATGAGGCCTTCCTGTGACATCGGGTGGCTGTTGTCCTTGATGAGGCCTTCCTGTGACATCGGGTGGCTGTTGTCCTTGATGAGGCCTTCCTGTGACATCGGGTGGCTGTTGTCCTTGATGAGGCCTTCCTGTGACATCGGGTGGCTGTTGTCCTTGATGAGGTCTTCCTGTGACATCGGGTGGCTGTTGTCCTTGATGAGGGCTTCCTGTGACATCGGGTGGCTGTTGTCCTTGATGAGGTCTTCCTGTGACATCGGGTGGCTGTTGTCCTTGATGAGGCCTTCCTGTGACATCGGGTGGCTGTTGTCCTTGATGAGGTCTTCCTGTGACATCGGGTGGCTGTTGTCCTTGATGAGGTCTTCCTGTGACATCGGGTGGCTGTTGTCCTTGATGAGGCCTTCCTGTGACATCGGGTGGCTGTTGTCCTTGATGAGGCCTTCCTGTGACATCGGGTGGCTGTTGTCCTTGATGAGGCCTTCCTGTGACATCGGGTGGCTGTTGTCCTTGATGAGGCCTTTCTGTGACATCGGGTGGCTGTTGTCCTTGATGAGGCCTTCCTGTGACATCGGGTGGCTGTTGTCCTTGATGAGGCCTTCCTGTGACATCGGGTGGCTGTTGTCCTTGATGAGGCCTTCCTGTGACATCGGGTGGCTGTTGTCCTTGATGAGGCCTTCCTGTGACATCGGGTGGCTGTTGTCCTTGATGAGGCCTTCCTGTGACATCGGGTGGCTGTTGTCCTTGATGAGGCCTTCCTGTGACATCGGGTGGCTGTTGTCCTTGATGAGGCCTTCCTGTGACATCGGGTGGCTGTTGTCCTTGATGAGGCCTTCCTGTGACATCGGGTGGCTGTTGTCCTTGATGAGGCCTTCCTGTGACATCGGGTGGCTGTTGTCCTTGATGAGGCCTTCCTGTGACATCGGGTGGCTGTTGTCCTTGATGAGGCCTTCCTGTGACATCGGGTGGCTGTTGTCCTTGATGAGGTCTTCCTGTGACATCGGGTGGCTGTTGTCCTTGATGAGGCCTTCCTGTGACATCGGGTGGCTGTTGTCCTTGATGAGGCCTTCCTGTGACATCGGGTGGCTGTTGTCCTTGATGAGGCCTTCCTGTGACATCGGGTGGCTGTTGTCCTTGATGAGGCCTTCCTGTGACATCGGGTGGCTGTTGTCCTTGATGAGGCCTTCCTGTGACATCGGGTGGCTGTTGTCCTTGATGAGGCCTTCCTGTGACATCGGGTGCTCCTTCGTTTAAAGTACTTTGCTTCCTCCTGTCAACATACTGTCAGGTGAATCATGAATGACAAACGTCACAGCATTGTTGCGTTAGGTGTTTGTTTAACGTAAATATGTTCCTTTATGACCGGGACCTGTTAGTGGGAACTGTGATAACAGCACTGTGATTTTAATTTGGTAAAACATTAGCTTAGGGATTTTTATTAATAAACATGAACAATCCCAATGTCGTTTAAGTATTTAAATGTTCACATCCCTAATTGGAACCATTTATAAATGAGTATTATTTGTGACGCATGATGTGCATGAGAAGTTCAATAGCCCAGCAGATGACGCAAGACACTACAGTGAAAACACTGAGCTAACAGGAACTCTGAGGATGAGAGTTGTTCTGCATGGTGGTTTGGTGGTGCTTGCTGTGTCTCTGAGCCATACATAATGATGTCTGTATGACTGTCTCAGTCAGGAGAGCATGGTGCTTGCTGTGTCTCTGAGCCATACATAATGATGTCTGTATGACTGTCTCAGTCAGGAGATCATGGTGCTTGCTGTGTCTCTGAGCCATACATAATGATGTCTGTATGACTGTCTCAGTCAGGAGAGCATGGTGCTTGCTGTGTCTCTGAGCCATACATAATGATGTCTGTATGACTGTCTCAGTCAGGAGATCATGGTGCTTGCTGTGTCTCTGAGCCATACATAATGATGTCTGTATGACTGTCTCAGTCAGGAGAGCATGGTGCTTGCTGTGTCTCTGAGCCATACATAATGATGTCTGTATGACTGTCTCAGTCAGTAGAGCATGGTGCTTGCTGTGTCTCAGTCAGTAGAGCATGGTGCTTGCTGTGTCTCAGTCAGTAGAACATGGTGCTTGCTGTGTCTCAGTCAGTAGAGCATGGTGCTTGCTGTGTCTCAGTCAGTAGAGCATGGTGCTTGCTGTGTCTCAGTCAGTAGAGCATGGTGCTTGCTGTGTCTCAGTCAGTAGAGCATGGTGCTTGCTGTGTATCAGTCAGTAGAGCATGGTGCTTGCTGTGTCTCAGTCAGTAGAGCATGGTGCTTGCTGTCTCAGTCAGTAGAGCATGGTGCTTGCTGTGTCAGTCAGTAGAGCATGGTGCTTGCTGTCTCAGTCAGTAGAGCATGGTGCTTGCTGTGTCTCAGTCAGTAGAGCATGGTGCTTGCTGTGTCTCAGTCAGTAGAGCATGGTGCTTGCTGTGTCTCAGTCAGTAGAGCATGGTGCTTGCTGTCTCAGTCAGTAGAGCATGGTGCTTGCTGTGTCAGTCAGTAGAGCATGGTGCTTGCTGTCTCAGTCAGTAGAGCATGGTGCTTGCTGTGTCTCAGTCAGTAGAGCATGGTGCTTGCTGTGTCTCAGTCAGTAGAGCATGGTGCTTGCTGTGTCTCAGTCAGTAGAGCATGGTGCTTGCTGTGTCTCTGAGCCATACATAATGATGTCTGTATGACTGTCTCAGTCAGGAGAGCATGGTGCTTGCTGTGTCTCTGAGCCATACATAATGATGTCTGTATGACTGTCTCAGTCAGTAGAGCATGGTGCTTGCTGTCTCAGTCAGTAGAGCATGGTGCTTGCTGTGTCTCAGTCAGTAGAGCATGGTGCTTGCTGTGTCTCAGTCAGTAGAACATGGTGCTTGCTGTGTCTCAGTCAGTAGAGCATGGTGCTTGCTGTGTCAGTCAGTAGAGCATGGTGCTTGCTGTCTCAGTCAGTAGAGCATGGTGCTTGCTGTGTCTCTGAGCCATACATAATGATGTCTGTATGACTGTCTCAGTCCGGAGAGCATGGTGCTTGCTGTGTCTCTGAGCCATACATAATGATGTCTGTATGACTGTCTCAGTCAGTAGAGCATGGTGCTTGCTGTGTCTCAGTCAGTAGAGCATGGTGCTTGCTGTGTCTCAGTCAGTAGAGCATGGTGCTTGCTGTCTCAGTCAGTATAGCATGGTGCTTGCTGTGTCAGTCAGTAGAGCATGGTGCTTGCTGTCTCAGTCAGTAGAGCATGGTGCTTGCTGTGTCTCAGTCAGTAGAGCATGGTGCTTGCTGTGTCTCAGTCAGTAGAGCATGGTGCTTGCTGTGTCTCAGTCAGTAGAGCATGGTGCTTGCTGTGTCTCAGTCAGTAGAGCATGGTGCTTGCTGTGTCTCAGTCAGTAGAGCATGGTGCTTGCTGTGTCTCAGTCAGTAGAGCATGGTGCTTGCTGTGTCTCAGTCAGTAGAGCATGGTGCTTGCTGTGTCTCAGTCAGTAGAGCATGGTGCTTGCTGTGTCTCAGTCAGTAGAGCATGGTGCTTGCTGTGTCTCAGTCAGTAGAGCATGGTGCTTGCTGTGTCTCAGTCAGTAGAGCATGGTGCTTGCTGTGTCTCAGTCAGTAGAGCATGGTGCTTGCTGTGTCTCAGTCAGTAGAGCATGGTGCTTGCTGTGTCTCAGTCAGTAGAGCATGGTGCTTGCTGTGTCTCAGTCAGTAGAGCATGGTGCTTGCTGTGTCTCAGTCAGTAGAGCATGGTGCTTGCTGTGTCTCAGTCAGTAGAGCATGGTGCTTGCTGTGTCTCAGTCAGTAGAGCATGGTGCTTGCTGTGTCTCAGTCAGTAGAGCATGGTGCTTGCTGTCTCAGTCAGTAGAGCATGGTGCTTGCTGTGTCAGTCAGTAGAGCATGGTGCTTGCTGTCTCAGTCAGTAGAGCATGGTGCTTGCTGTGTCTCAGTCAGTAGAGCATGGTGCTTGCTGTGTCTCAGTCAGTAGAGCATGGTGCTTGCTGTGTCTCAGTCAGTAGAGCATGGTGCTTGCTGTGTCTCAGTCAGTAGAGCATGGTGCTTGCTGTGTCTCAGTCAGTAGAGCATGGTGCTTGCTGTGTCTCAGTCAGTAGAGCATGGTGCTTGCTGTGTCTCAGTCAGTAGAGCATGGTGCTTGCTGTGTCTCAGTCAGTAGAGCATGGTGCTTGCTGTGTCTCAGTCAGTAGAGCATGGTGCTTGCTGTGTCTCAGTCAGTAGAGCATGGTGCTTGCTGTGTCTCAGTCAGTAGAGCATGGTGCTTGCTGTGTCTCAGTCAGTAGAGCATGGTGCTTGCTGTGTCTCAGTCAGTAGAGCATGGTGCTTGCTGTGTCTCAGTCAGTAGAGCATGGTGCTTGCTGTGTCTCAGTCAGTAGAGCATGGTGCTTGCTGTGTCTCTGAGCCATACATAATGATGTCTGTATGACTGTCTCAGTCAGTAGAGCATGGTGCTTGCTGTGTCTCAGTCAGTAGAGCATGGTGCTTGCTGTGTCTCAGTCAGTAGAGCATGGTGCTTGCTGTGTCTCAGTCAGTAGAGCATGGTGCTTGCTGTGTCTCAGTCAGTAGAGCATGGTGCTTGCTGTGTCTCAGTCAGTAGTCACTACTCTGGATAGGAGCATCTGCTACAGAACTAAAATGTTTCCACAGTTCATCAAAGTATGGATCATTTGATTTGTTTAATGTTTCATCATAACAAACACTCTGGAGTTGAAATACTACTCTTGAGTACCCTGACGATTATACTACACTTCTGGAGACATCAAATTACAACCAAAAATAAACGTCTACAGACAGTCGCACGAAAACACAACGCTCTTAAATGAATCCGGTCAACAAGGACGGATCCAACCACAACAGCAGTGACATGATGTAAACACACAGAAAACAAAATGGCACCTTATTCCCTGTATAATCCACTACGTTTGGTCAACGGGGCCCTGGTTAAGCAGCCTTACGGGGCCCTGGTCAAGCAGCCTTACGGGGCCCTGGTCAAGCAGCCTTACGGGGCCCTGGTCAAGCAGCCTTACTGGGCCCTGGTCAAGCAGCCTTACTGGGCCCTGGTCAAGCAGCCTTACTGGGCCCTGGTCACGCAGCCTTACGGGGCCCTGGTCAAGCAGCCTTACGGGGCCCTGGTCAAGCAGCCTTACGGGGCCCTGGTCAAGCAGCCTTACGGGGCCCTGGTTAAGCAGCCTTACGGGGCCCTGGTCATGCAGCCTTACGGGGCCCTGGTCAAACGTAGTGCATTAAATAGGGAATAGGGTTGGACGCAGACAATACATTTCTACATGCACGCTCCAGTTGTGAACTGGCATTTCACGGCCGTCTCTGGCCAGGGCCCAGTTTATGACACAGGCTGTAACACATGACAGGGAAGGTGTTCAGTCTGTTACAAAATACACTGAGCAGAAGCTCAGAAACAGCCAATACATTATTCTCTCCTAACACCAGGAGATGGACTCGGTATGAACCCCTCCATGGCTGTTGGGCTGGGGTGGGGGCTGGTCAAACAGGGGGCTGGTCAAACAGGGGGCTGGGAGGGGGGCTGGTCAAACAGGGGGCTGGGAGGGGGGCTGGTCAAACAGGGGGCTGGGTTGGGGGCTGGTCAAACAGGGGGCTGGGTTGGGGGCTGGTCAAACAGAGGGGGTGGGGTGGGGGCTGGAGAGAAGCCAGGCGGTGGTTGGGGGCTGGGTTGGGGGCTGGTCAAACAAGGGGTTGGGGGCTGGAGAGAAGCCAGGCTGGGTTGGGGCTGGAGAGAAGCCAGGCAGGGTGGGGGCTGGAGAGAAGCCAGGCTGGGGTGGGGGCGGGAGAGAAGCCAGGCTGGGTTGGGGCTGGAGAGAAGCCAGGCAGGGTGGGGGCTGGAGAGAAGCCAGGCAGAGTGGGGGCTGGAGAGAAGCCCGGCTGGGGTGGGGGCTGGAAGTGGCTTGGTCCAGGCCTTCTCTGGGCCAGCAGCACGGCCAGGTTAAGGGTTAGTCGTGTTTCCCCTTGTCCTTGGTGGAGCCCTCGTTCCAGGCCACGTAGACAAACAAAGCCAGAACCACATGTACGGCCAGCACAGCTACGATGGCAGCATAGAAATAACTGTCTGAGGTAGACATCTGTAGGGAACCTGGAGAGAGGAGAGCAGGAGAGGGGAGGAGGAGAGAGAGGGTGGGAGGAAGAAGAGGGGAGGAGGAGAGAGAGAGGTGGGAGGAAGGAGAGGGGAGGAGGAGAGAGAGAGGTGGGAGGAAGGAGAGGGGAGGAGGAGAGAGAGAGGTGGGAGGAAGGAGAGGGGAGGAGGAGAGAGAGAGGTGGGAGGAAGGAGAGGGGAGGAGGAGAGAGAGAGGTGGGAGGAAGGAGAGGGGAGGAGGAGAGAGAGAGGTGGGAGGAAGGAGAGGGGAGGAGGAGAGAGAGGGTGGGAGGAAGGAGAGGGGAGGAGGAGAGAGAGAGGTGGGAGGAAGGAGAGGGGAGGAGGAAAGAGAGAGGTGGGAGGAAGGAGAGGGGAGGAGGAGAGAGAGAGAGAGGTGGGAGGAAGGAGAGGGGAGGAGGAGGAGAGAGAGGGGTGGGAAGAAGGAGAGGGGAGGAGGAGAGAGAGGGGTGGGAGGAAGGAGAGGGGAGGAGGTGAGAGAGGGGTGGGAGGAAGGGGAGGGGAGGAGGAGAGAGAGGGGTGGGAGGAAGGAGAGGGGAGGAGGAGAGAGAGAGGTGGGAGGAAGGAGAGGGGAGGAGGAGAGAGAGGGGTGGGAGGAAGGAGAGGGGAGGAGGAGAGAGAGAGGTGGGAGGAAGGAGAGGGGAGGAGGAGACAGGAGGAAATTCAAATAAATTGTTTTGAATATTGATTGGGATATTTAGGCCTCTCTCAGACAAGAAATAATGATTTACCTTCAAAGATGTATGCCTTTGATGCGAAGTACAGTCCTATGGGCAGGGTGACCATCAGGATGGTGAAGAAGAGAAGAGTTTTCAGAGCAGATACCAGAGAACTGTCATTCCTGCAGGAGAGACAATATATATCCTCCATCATATGTCTTGGTGGTGGCTCTGGGTGAGTACATTACGTGAACTGCATGTGTTTGATATTATTGAATGCATAGACCTACTGTTAGCTATGGGACGTTAATACTGATAGAGCTAGCTAAAATACCTTAGACCAGTGGTGCTGCCCTCTAGTGGGGAAACTCAGAATGTAGACCAGTGGTGCTGCCCTCTAGTGGGGAAACTCAGAATGTAGACCAGTGGTGCTGCCCTCTAGTGGGGAAACTCAGAATGTAGACCAGTGGTGCTGCCCTCTAGTGGGGAAACTCAGAATGTAGACCAGTGGTGCTGCCCTCTAGTGGGGAAACTCAGAATGATCACCAACACTGTAAAACAGTGGTGCTGCCCTCTAGTGGGTCTAGAGCACGGTCTGAAAACACCTGCTGGTGCTCCTCTCCATGTCCCTAAAGACGGTCTGAAAACACCTGCTGGTGCTCCTCTCCATGTCCCTGCAGATGGTCTGAAAACACCTGCTGGTGCTCCTCTCCATGTCTCTACAGACGGTCTGAAAACACCTGCTGGTGCTCCTCTCCATGTCCCTGCAGACGGTCTGAAAACACCTGCTGGTGCTCCTCTCCATGTCCTACTTACGGTCTGGAAACACCTGCTGGTGCTCCTCTCCATGTCCCTGCAGACGGTCTGAAAACACCTGCTGGTGCTCCTCTCCATGTCCCTACTTACGGTCTGGAAACACCTGCTGGTGCTCCTCTCCATGTCCCTGCAGACAGTCTGAAAACACCTGCTGGTGCTCCTCTCCATGTCCCTGCAGACGGTCTGAAAACACCTGCTGGTGCTCCTCTCCATGTCCCTGCAGACGGTCTGAAAACACCTGCGGGTGCTCCTCTCCATGTCCCTAAAGACGGTCTGGAAACACCTGCTTTTCCTGGAACTCTTTTTAAAAATAGTTGACCAACTTAGTCAGCTGTCTTATCTTTGTGGCTTGGGTGCTTGGTGTCCAGATGTCTTTTCCTTTTGGAGGGTTTCCTGCTCTCATCAGCGAACAGCTCATTGAATAGGACGCACAGCGGCCTACACTCACCCTGCCTGGCTTCTTTATATGGAAAACCATATTCCATGAAGTCGGAGTTATATTTTCTCCAGTCGACAGGGGACCGGGTTGTCTGCCTTGTCGTTGACATTGGAAGCAGCAGAAGAGGGAGCTGCACATTTTAAAAATGTGTCCATGATTTTACTCTGACAGCTAGCCCACATGAGTTAAATGACAGCTAACTATACACGTGTGCAATGCCTGCAGAACACATCTGGATAGTTAGTTAGCTGTCAATCAATCTAACTGAAAATCTGTATTATCTGATTGGACGACATGTCACATTTAAAACAAAACAATGTGTCAGAATGACATTTTTATTGGTCCAGTGTGTGTGTGTGTGTGTGTGTGTGTGTGTGTGTGTCTAGAAATCTGTCATTTCATTGGATCAGTTTTTGCGTGTGGGGCGAGAACATTATTGTATTTGGTCAGTGAGTGTGTGCAGCCCGAAAACCCTCCGATACCGAACCCCACTACCGACCCGCTACACGTGTAAATACAGCAGCAATAAGCGGTGAGGCGGTATCCTTTCAAAATAAAAGTTTCGATGCGGAGGTTACCTTTCAAAATATTTTACATTTTTAAATGTGTTATTATTATATATCTTGTTTTTCTTACACAAGTCCCGCGACCCCTTAAAATCCTCCCGCGACCTCCCAGTTGACGTGCTGGCTAAAGCGCCAAGCTATCTATGTAATGAATGGGCTAATGTTAACTAACTACTGTTAGTAACGTTATCTAATACGACGACTGAATAATTAACGCTCTCTTACCCTCTGAAATCCGGGGCTCCAGCATACGTGGTGCTAAGTGATGTTTTGGCATATCCTTCCATTTCTCTGAGAAATGCAGAAAATAAAACAGCAAAATCTATATGAAATAGAGAGGGTAAACTGTTGTCGCTATGGATATATTTCAACACTTCCGCATTTGATCACGGGACAAGCACATGACTTCTTTCCCGTCTTTGGCAGGAGTACTGTCTCAGTGCGTCATCTACTGGGTTGGTAGGAAATGGCACTTGATCCACCTGAGCGTGTGTGTGTGTGTGTGTGTGTGTGCGTGTGCGTGTGTGTGTGTGTGTGTGTGCGTGCGTGCGTGCGTGCGTGTGTGTGTGTGATGTAATGTAATCTCTGAAAGAGCTTGTAAGTAAGCATTTCTTACAAGGTTGTATTCGACGCACGTGACAAATACAATTTTATTTGATGTCATCTCAAATCCAAATCAAATCAAACTTTATTAGTCACGTGCGCCGAAGTGTGGACCTTATCGTGAAATGCTGATTTACAATCCCTTAACTAACAGTCCAGTTCAAGAAGAGTTAGGAAAATATTTACAAAATAAACTAAAGTACATTTAAAAAAATAAAAAGTAACACAATACAATTACAATAAGAGGCTATATACAGGGGGTACTGAGTCAATGTGCAGGGGTACAGGTAGGGGTGAAGTGACTATGCAAAGAATCATTGTCGACTTCCAATGCATTAAACATGTTTGCATGAGGTCTTTCAAAACCCAGACCAATATTTTCCCTCCTCTCAAATGGTACCCTATTCCTTATAGACTGCACTAATTTTGGTTAGAGCCCTATTCCCTAGTGGCTTGTCAAAAGTAGTGCACTATATAGAGAACAGGGTGCTACGGCCCATAGGGCTCTGGTATAAAGTAGTGCACTATATAGGGAATAGGGTGCTACGGCCCATAGGGATCTGGTCTAAAGTAGTGCACTATATAGGGAATAGGGTGCTACGGCCCATAGGGCTCTGGTCTAAAGTAGTGCACTATATAGGGGATAGGGTGCTACGGCCCATAGGGCTCTGGTCTAAAGTAGTGCACTATGTAGGGGATAGGGTGCTACGGCCCATAGGGCTCTGGTCTAAAGTAGTGCACTATATATAGGGAATAGGGTTCCATAGGGCTCTGGTATAAAGTAGTGCACTATATAGGGAACAGGGTTCCGTAGGGCTCTGGTCTAAAGTAGTGCACTATATAGGGAATAGGGTTCCATAAGGCTCTGGTCTAAAGTAGTGCACTATATATAGGGAATAGGGTTCCATAGGGCTCTGGTATAAAGTAGTGCACTATACAGGGAATAGGGTTCCATAAGGCTCTGGTCTAAAGTAGTGCACTATACAGGGAACAGGGTACCATCTCAGATGCACATGATGTTTAAGAGGACACAGCAGGCCTATTAATAACAAATCAAATATAAATAAAGAAATGAGACTTTTAGAAACATCATCAACTGGTTTAAATGTTATTTACACAGGCTCCCAAATAGCAGTCAACTCCCTATATAGTGCACTTCTGTTGACCAGAGCCCAAGTAGTGCACTATATATAGGGAATAGGGTGCTACGGCGCATAGGTCTCTGGTCTAAAGTAGTGCACTATATAGGGAATAGGGTGACATAGGGCTCTGGTCTAAAGTAGTGCACTATACAGGGAATAGGGTGCCATTTGGGATGCAAAGGTAGCCTTCCACCACCATCCCTACACCATGCCCTCTGCCCCGGTAGGTATATGGGGGACCTAGCTTGTCTACACCAATGAGTAATGAGGTAGTGAAGGGAGTCACGTGTGTCTGACATCGTTTCCTTTAATAATTGTTGCTGGAACTAGAGTTATTCAGCAGCCAATGACGGTGACGTTAATATGAACCAATGAGATGGCTGTCTGTGTGTGTGTCAGCTGCTTGTTGACTGAGAGTTGTGTAATAATGATCAGGATGTGGTAGTTGATTACATTTGTCCTATTTCACACATGTACCAGTGTGTATTATACACAGGTGAATTTAAAATGTGCTTTTTTGTGTGTGTGTGTGTCATAGCCCAATGCCAAGAGTTTACAAAGCTGTCATCAAGGCAAAGGGTGGCTACTTTAAAGAATCTCAATAACAAAATATATTTTGAGTTGTTTAACACTTTTTTTTGGTTACTACATGATTCCATGTGTGTTATTTAATAGTTTTGATGTCTTCACTATTATTCCACAATGTAGAAAATAGTAAAAATAAAGAAAAACCCTATGAATGAGTAGCTGTGTCCAACCTTTGGCTGGTACTGTATGTGGTAGCTCCTGGAGTCTGGATCAACAGAATATATACAGTAAATATTGGCTGGTACTGTATACAGTAGCTCCTGGAGTCTGGATCAACAGAATATATACAGTAAATATTGGCTGGTACTGTATACAGTAGCTCCTGGAGTCTAGATCAACAGAATACATACAGTAACTATTGGCTTGTACTGTACATTGTATATTTAATGGTGTGAATAGCAGTAGTTATATACAGTAGGATGAACCTTGACTAGAATACAGTACATACAAATAAAGTGGTTAAAATATTAAGTACTAATGATTAATGTGGCCAGTGTTCAATAACGAGATCAGCAGTCTCTAACGAGCAGGGTAGAGTACCGGGTGGTAGCCGTAACAGTGACTAAGGTTCAGGGTAGAGTACCGGGTGGTAGCCGTAACAGTGACTAAGGTTCAGGGTAGAGTACCGGGTGGTAGCTGTAACAGTGACTAAGGTTCAGGTTAGAGTACCGGGTGGTAGCCGTAACAGTGACTAAGGTTCAGGGTAGAGTACCGGGTGGTAGCCGTAACAGTGACTAATGTTCAGGGCAGGGTAGCGTACCGGGTGGTAGCCGTAACAGTGACTAAGGTTCAGGGTAGAGTACCGGGTGGTAGCTGTAACAGTGACTAAGGTTCAGGGTAGAGTACCGGGTGGTAGCTGTAACAGTGACTAAGGTTCAGGGTAGAGTACCGGGTGGTAGCCGTAACAGTGACTAAGGTTCAGGGTAGAGTACCGGGTGGTAGCTGTAACAGTGACTAAGGTTCAGGTTAGAGTACCGGGTGGTAGCCGTAACAGTGACTAAGGTTCAGGGTAGAGTACCGGGTGGTAGCCGTAACAGTGACTAAGGTTCAGGGTAGAGTACCGGGTGGTAGCTGTAACAGTGACTAAGGTTCAGGGTAGAGTACCGGGTGGTAGCCGTAACAGTGACTAAGGTTCAGGGTAGAGTACCGGGTGGTAGCCGTAACAGTGACTAAGGTGCAGGGTAGAGTACCGGGTGGTAGCCGTAACAGTGACTAAGGTTCAGGGTAGAGTACCGGGTGGTAGCCGTAACAGTGACTAAGGTGCAGGGTAGAGTACCGGGTGGTAGCCGTAACAGTGACTAAGGTTCAGGGTAGAGTACCGGGTGGTAGCAGTAACAGTGACTAAGGTTCAGGGTAGAGTCCGGGTGGTAGCCGTAACAGTGACTAAGGTTCAGGGTAGAGTACCGGGTGGTAGCAGTAACAGTGACTAAGGTTCAGGGTAGAGTCCGGGTGGTAGCCGTAACAGTGACTAAGGTTCAGGGTAGAGTACCGGGTGGTAGCCGTAACAGTGACTAAGGTTCAGGGTAGAGTACCGGGTGGTAGCCGTAACAGTGACTAAGGTGCAGGGTAGAGTACCGGGTGGTAGCCGTAACAGTGACTAAGGTTCAGGGTAGAGTACCGGGTGGTAGCCGTAACAGTGACTAAGGTGCAGGGTAGAGTACCGGGTGGTAGCCGTAACAGTGACTAAGGTTCAGGGTAGAGTACCGGGTGGTAGCAGTAACAGTGACTAAGGTTCAGGGTAGAGTCCGGGTGGTAGCCGTAACAGTGACTAAGGTTCAGGGTAGAGTACCGGGTGGTAGCAGTAACAGTGACTAAGGTTCAGGGTAGAGTCCGGGTGGTAGCCGTAACAGTGACTAAGGTTCAGGGTAGAGTACCGGGTGGTAGCCGTAACAGTGACTAAGGTTCAGGGTAGAGTACCGGGTGGTAGCCGTAACAGTGACTAAGGTGCAGGGTAGAGTACCGGGTGGTAGCCGTAACAGTGACTAAGGTTCAGGGTAGAGTACCGGGTGGTAGCCGTAACAGTGACTAAGGTTCAAGGCAGGGTAGAGTAACGGGTGGTAGCTGTAACAGTTACTAAGGTTCAGGGTAGAGTAACGGGTGGTAGCCATAACAGTGACTAAGGTTCAGGGTAGAGTACCGGGTGGTAGCCGTAACAGTGACTAAGGTTCAGGGTAGAGTACCGGGTGGTAGCTGTAACAGTGACTAAGGTTCAAGGCAGAGTACCGGGTGGTAGCCGTAACAGTGACTAAGGTTCAAGGCAGGGTCCTGGGCGAAGGTAGACTAGTGATGGCTGTTTAACAGTCTGATGGCCTGGAGGAAGAATCTGTTTTTCAGTCTCTAGGTCCCAGCTTTGATGCATCTGTACTGGGTCCACCTTCTAGATGGTAGCGATGTGAACAGGCCGTGGCTCGGGTGGTTGTTGTCCTTGATGATCTTTATGGCCTTCCTGTGACATCGGGTGCTGTAGATGTCCTGGAGGGCAGGTAGTGTGCCCCCGGTGATGCGTTGGGCTGACAGCACCACCCTCTGGCCGCCCTGCAATTGCAGAGGTTGAAATTGCCATACCAGGCTGTGATAGAGGCCAAGCCAAATTTCTTCAGTCTCTTGAGGTTGAAGAAGCACCGTTGAGCCTTCTTCACAACACTGTCTGTGTAAAGGGACCATTTCAGGTCCCTATTTTGAGCCTCTCCATTGCGGCCCTGTGGAAGTGCTCTCTCTGCTGTCTCTCTTCATTTTGTTGACATTGAGGGAGACGTTGTTTTCCTGACACAACTCCGGCTTTCTCGTCATAATTGGTAATCAGGCCTACCAGTGTTGTGTCGTCAGTAAACTTGACGATTGAGCTGGAGATGTGCGTAGCCACGCAGTCGTGGGAGAACAGGGAGGACAGGAGGGACCAGGTGAACAGGGAGTACAGGAGGGACCAGGTGAACAGGGAGGACAGGAGGGAGCAGGTGAACAGGGAGTACAGGAGGGAGCAGGTGAACAGGGAGTACAGGAGGGAGCAGGTGAACAGGGAGTACAGGAGGGAGCAGGTGAACAGGGAGGACAGGAGGGAGCAGGTGAACAGGGAGGACAGGAGGGAGCAGGTGAACGGGGAGGACCGGAGGGAGCAGGTGAACGGGGAGATGTTCAGACCCAGAGCCTTAAGCTAAGTGATGAGCTTGGAGGGCAGGCACTATGGCGTTGAAGGCTGAGCTGTCATTGATGAAAAGTATTCTTACATAGTTTTTCCTCTTGTCCAGATGGGGCAATGTGTGATGGAGATTGCATCGTCTGTGGACCTATTAGGGCGGTAAGTAAACTGAAGTGGGTCTAGTGGGTCAGGTAAGGAAGAGGTGATATGATCCTTAACCAGCCTCTCAAAGCACTTCATGATGACAGAAGTGAGGGCTATTTGGCGAGAGTTGTTTAGTTCAGATACTTTCACTTTCTTGGGAACAGGAACGATGGTGGTCATCTTGAAGCATGTGGGGACAACAAACTGGGATAGGGAGAGATTGAATATGTCCGTAAACACTCCAGACGGCTGGTCTGCGCATGCTCTGAGGACGCGGCTTGTGATGCCGTCTGGGCCTAGCAATGGTTAACACTCCTTAAGAGTCGTCGGGGTGTCGGCTTGTGGGGTAATGTACACGGCAGTGACTATAACCGAAGATAATTCTCTCAGGAGGTAATGCGGTTGGTATTTGATGAGGTATTCCAGATCAGGACAACAAAAGGACTTGAGTTCCTGTATGTTAATCACAATCACACCATGAGTTGTTAATCATGACCTCTCCACCTCTTTGTTTCCTGCAGAGTTCTTTGTTCCTGTCTGCGCAATGAACAGAGAACCCTGCTGGCTGGCTGGTGTGTGTGTGTGTGGTGTGTGTTCCTGCAGTGTGTTTCTGTGGGGTCAACTTCCCTGACTGTGTGTTCCTGCAGTGTGTTTCTGTGGGGTCAACTTCCCTGACTGTGTGTTCCTGCAGTGTGTTTCTGTGGGGTCAACTTCCCTGACTGTGTGTTCTTGCAGTGTGTTTCTGTGGGGTCAACTTCCCTGACTGTGTGTTCCTGCAGTGTGTTTCTGTGGGGTCAACTTCCCTGACTGTGTGTTCCTGCAGTGTGTTTCTGTGGGGTCAACTTCCCTGACATGTGTGTTCCTGCAGTGTGTTTCTGTGGGGTCAACTTCCCTGACTGTGTGTTCCTGCAGTGTGTTTCTGTGGGGTCAACTTCCCTGACTGTGTGTTCCTGCAGTGTGTTTCTGTGGGGTCAACTTCCCTGACTGTGTGTTCCTGCAGTGTGTTTCTGTGGGGTCAACTTCCCTGACATGTGTGTTCCTGCAGTGTGTTTCTGTGGGGTCAACTTCCCTGACATGTGTGTTCCTGCAGTGTGTTTCTGTGGGGTCAACTTCCCTGACTGTGTGTTCCTGCAGTGTGTTTCTGTGGGGTCAACTTCCCTGACTGTGTGTTCCTGCAGTGTGTTTCTGTGGGGTCAACTTCCCTGACTGTGTGTTCCTGCAGTGTGTTTCTGTGGGGTCAACTTCCCTGACTGTGTGTTCCTGCAGTGTGTTTCTGTGGGGTCAACTTCCCTGACATGTGTGTTCCTGCAGTGTGTTTCTGTGGGGTCAACTTCCCTGACTGTCTGTTCCTGCAGTGTGTTTCTGTGGGGTCAACTTCCCTGACTGTGTGTTCCTGCAGTGTGTTTCTGTGGGGTCAACTTCCCTGACTGTGTGTTAGAGTGGCAGTCTGTTTCTGTTTCAGTTCTCCTCGGCCCCATGCAGCCCTTCTCTCAGCAGGTTACACAGAAAACATTTCATTCTAATCAGCCTCTCAGGAAAAGGCCAGGACTAACCAAACCATTCACTGCTGACCGGTTGAGATGCTGAAATGCCCAAATCCACTATTTGACATTCAAGACAGTTTGCTGTCAGCCTTTATTAATGCAAAGTACAACCCAACAGTATCAGTTTGGGACGCGGAGTCTTGAGGACAGGCACAAATAAACTCTTATTTCTGCTGGTGAGGAAATCAGCCTGGTCTCATAGACTAGACATAACATAATACATGTAAAACCAAAACACCCAAATTAGTATGATACGTTACGATTGTTATGGTTATATAAGACAGAAGCTCACTTAATGCAAAAACGAAAGTAGGGTGGTTGATCAGGGTGGATGGGTGGGCGTGCCATGCGAACGTCTAGCAACCCAACGGTTGTGTGTTTAAATCTCAAAACCGGACAATTTTAGCTATTAGCATCTACTTACTACTTTTTTTGTTACTTTGCAACTGCTTACCATATTAGCTAACCATTTCCCTTTCCCTAACCCCTAACCTAACTCCTAACCTTAACGTTAGCCGCCTAGCTAACGGTTAGCCACCTAGCTAGCGGTTAGCCGCCTAGCTAACGGTTAGCTAACGGTTAGCCGCCTAGCTAGCGGTTAGCCGCCTAGCTAGCGGTTAGCCGCCTAGCTAACGGTTAGCCACAACAAATTGGAATTCGTAACACATCTTACATTTAGCAAATTCGTTAACATATCATACGGATTGTAAAATCGCAACATATCATATGATCAAGACAAAGCAGATTATTGTGGACTACAGGCAAAGGGGGATGGAGCACGCCCCCATTCTCATAGACGGGGCTGCAGTAGAGCAGGTTGAGAGCTTCAAGTGCCTTGGGGTCCACATCAACAACAAACTAACGTGGTCCAAGCACACTAAAGACAGTCGTGAAGAGTGACCTTGAAAGCTTTTATCAGCCCGCGTAAACCTCTTCATTGGCACCAGGACACACATATTTATCTGTTGCTTCAGCAACCAATGCCGCATGTCCTTCACACCTTAACAGCCTCAGCGGAAACACTATCTCTAATGGCTGTTATCTGCTCTCTCTGCCACAGCCTGGTCAAAACACTATAGTATATTACTGGAAAATTGGATTTCGTAGACTTTTAGTAGCCATCAGCATATCACCCTGCATTCCACTGCTGGCTTGCATCTGAAGCTAAGCAGGGTTGGTCCTGGTCAGTCCCTGGATGGGAGACCAGATGCTGCTGGAAGTGGTGTTGGAGGGCCAGTAGGAGGCACCCTTTCCTCTGGTCTAAAGAAAACATCCCAGGTTAGTGATTGGTGTAGGGTGCTGTCATTCAGATGGGACGTTAAACAGGTGTCCTGACTCTGTGTGGTCACTAAAAGATCCCATGGCACTTATTGTAAGAGTAGGAGTGTTAACCCCTGGTGTCCTGGATAAATTCCCAGTCTGGCCTTCAAACCATCACGGCCACCTAATCACTTACAATTAATTGTCTCATTCCTCTCCCCTGTAACTATTCCCCAGGTTGTTGCTGTAAATGAGAATGTGTTCTCAGTCAATTTACCAGGTTAAAATAAACATATTTTGTTTGAGGTGTCTCTCTACTAAAAGTGTAATAAATTAAATTACAATGTGGGAGATTAGGATGCAATTTAAACACAACCTTAACAGAATCATCTGGTATCAGATTGAAAATCTAAAATCTAAAATTTCTCTTATAGGCATTCTCCGGCACTTTTGTTTACTTTTTGTTGTTGTTGCCATTAGTTCTAATAGGAGCCCTCACGAGCCAAAAGGTGGTCCCCGAAAATGGCGTTCTACATCACATATGTGCAGATCTGTGCAGCACGTCATTGCTCTTTCTCTCTCTGCTGTCGGTGCATTATGTGCATCTCGCTAGCTGTCTGGCTGGGATTTTAGCGGAAATACGTAGGCTAGTGGGCGTGCAAAGAGCTTATTGAGCTCCGTACCGCATCGCCATGCGCCGCCCAAATGTTGCAACAATGCGGAGGGCTCCGTGTAGGGGTTGCCATGGTGACGGCGACTTGGTCAGATGTGATGTGAGCGAGCGCCCCTTGTGGATTTTGACGCCTGCTCTCAATATTTTTCCGATTCATGTCATAACTGTGAACAGACTACGCGACTAAATAGTTATATGTGACTTTTGTGTGTCAGGAATATCTTTAGTTTTTTGAATTTTTTAAAAACTTTCTAAACCTGTTGCCAGCTAGTTAGCCTGCAGGCTAACCTGAGGTAAAATGATCAAACGAGACAAACTGAAAAAGGAGAAGCAGAACAGGCAGAAAATCACTCCTGCCCCAGAACACTGTTACCCGGCTCAATGCAGTGAGCCGGCTCAATGAGTACTACTTCTGAACACTGTTACCCGGCTCAATGCAGTGAGCCGGCTCAATGAGTACTACTTCTGAACACGAAATGACAACGGATGGAAACTATTTTTCACCATTCAGCCCTGTACCAAAGAGAGCAAACACAGAACCATCTTTACTTGAGCTACAACAAAACATAATTGGGGCTCTAACAGTGAAAACGAACGAGAGAACCTTGAATGCATGATCAGAGACAACACAATTTATTGAGGGCTTAAACGAGTCACTGCTCAGTGCTAGACGCTCTAAATCTATTCAGGGTTACCACGCTCAATACTATTATTTACTATTTAATATGGTTCTACACAATACCATAGGACAGATCAAAGACACAGTGAATTATTTAGGGATAAAAAAATAACAAAAGAGAAGGAAATAATGAAGAATCTTCATCTTTCCCCAGTTGTCAATAAAACACAAGTTCAACTCGTGGTTAGACATAGATTTGTCCACTTTTTCCTGACTAAGGCTTATCTAAGGCCTTCTTCGTATGTGTCCTCTTGTCTTGACAATCCCAAATCTATTTTCTACCAATTAGATAAGACGCTGTTTAACTTTATGTGGAAAAATAAACCTCACAAAGTGAGAAAAAAAAAGATGTTCTTTAAACAGAGTGAACGAGGGCAGTGCTAATGCGTTGAACTTCACACATTTTTACCAAGTCTTAAAGATTCCCTGGATAAAAGCTTTACTTTAAGGACACAAAACAATTGTTGGTTTACATTACCATATCTTATTTTCAATACATTTGGTGGCTTAGGTTTCCTTATGCATATGAAAAACTTCCTGCAAACTGGCTGATTTCCACAAACAACAAACAAATGCTTAATTGTTGATCCCTTCAAAACAAACATAATTTCCCCCCTCATAAGTATGTTATATGGAATCATCATAAAACCATAAAACATAAAAACAAGTCCCTGTTTTTAGAACAGTGGTCTAGGAAGGCCATTTTACTTGTGTGCCAGCTGCTCACCTCAGATTGAAATCTGAATACATACAATGAGATTTTAATGACAATGTATGAGTTCCCTGTCTCATCAAAGCAAAACCAAATGGTGTTGTAACCCTTTAAAAACAAACTGGGTTCAATACAATACCAGATGGTGTTGTAACCCTTTAGAAACAAACTGGGTTCAATACAATACCAGCTGGTGTTGTAACCCTTTAGAAACAAACTGGGGTCAATACAATACCAGGTGGTGTTGTAACCCTTTAGAAACAAACTGGGTTCAATACAATACCAGGTGGTGTTGTAACCCTTTAGAAACAAACTGGGGTCAATACAATACCAGGTGGTGTTGTAACCCTTCAGAAACAAACTGGGTTCAATACAATACCAGGTGGTGTTGTAACCCTTCAGAAACAAACTGGGGTCAATACAATACCAGGTGTTGTTGTAACCCTTCAGAAACAAACTGGGGTCAATACAATATCAGGTGGTGTTGTAACCCTTCAGAAACAAACTGGGGTCAATACAATACCAGGTGGTGTTGTAACCCTTTAGAAACAAACTGGGGTCAATACAATACCAGGTGGTGTTGTAACCATTTAGAAACAAACTGGGTTCAATACAATACCAGGTGGTGTGGTTGAGGTCAGGGCTCTGTGCAGGCCAGTCAAGTTCTTCCACACCATTCTCGACAAACCATTTCTGTCTGGACCTTGCTTTGTGCACAGGGGCATTGTCATGCGGAAACAGGAAAAGGCCTTCCCCAAACTGTTGCCACAAAGTTGGAAGCACAGAATCATCTAGAATGTCATTGAATACTGTAGCGTTAAGATTTCCCTTCACTGGAACTAAGGCCCGAACCATGAAAAACAGCCCCCGACCTTTATTCCTCCTCCACCAAACTTTACAGTTAGAACTATTCATTGGGGAAGGTAATGTTCTCCTGGCATCCGCCAAATACAGATTGCCAGGTGCATAGCGTGAATTGATTCATCACTCCAGAGAACTCATTTTCACTGTTCCACTGAGTCCAATGGCAGCGAGTTTTACACCACTCCAGCCAATGCTTGGCATTGCTCATGGTGATCTTAGGCTTGTGTGCGGCTGCTCGGCCATGGAAACCTATTTCATGAAGCTCCTGACGAACAGTTATTGTGCTGAAGTTACTTCCAGAGGCAGTTTGGAACTCGGTAGTGAGTGTTGAAACCGAGGACAGACGATTTTTACGCGCTTGAGCACTCAGCTGTCCCGTTCTGTGAGCTTGTGTGGCCTACCGCTTGGCGACTGAGCCGCTGTTGCTCCTAGATGTTTCCACTTCACAGCACTTACAGTTGACCGGCGCAGCTCTAGCAGGGCAGAAAATTGACACACTGACTTGATGGAAAGGTGGCATCCTATGACGGTGCCACGTTGAAAGTGACTGAGCTCTTCAGTAAGACCATTCTACTGCCAATGTTTGTCTATGGAGATTGCATGGCTGTGTACTCGATTTTATACACCTGTAAAATCAAATCAAATCAAATTAATTTGTCACATACACATAGTTAGCAGATGTTAATGCGAGTGTAGCGAAATGCTTGTGCCTCTAGTTCCGACAATGCAGTAATAACCAACGAGTAATCTAACTAACAATTCCAAAACTACTACCTTATACACACAAGTGTAAAGGGATAAAGAATATGTACATAAAGATATATGAATGAGTGATGGTACAGAGCGGCATAGGCAAGAGGCAGTAGATGGTATCGAGTACAGTATATACATATGAGATGAGTATGTAAACAAAGTGGCATAGTTTAAAGTGGCTAGTGATACATGTATTACATAAAGATGCAGTAGATGGTATCGAGTACAGTATATACATATGAGATGAGTATGTAAACAAAGTGGCATAGTTTAAAGTGGCTAGTGATACATGTATTACATAAAGATGCAGCAGATGATATAGAGTACAGTATATACGTATACATATGAGATGAATAATGTAGGGTATGTAAACATTATATTAGGTAGCATTGTCAGCAACGATGTGGCTGAAATAGCTAAACCCACTAATTTGAAGGGGTGTTCACATACTTTTGTATATATAGTGTATCTAGCAAACTGGTTAGCTTTGTAGTTAGATAGCTAGCTAACTGGCTACTACTGATAGGCTGATGTTGTTGTTATAGAATCATTGTTATCTAGAAAGGAACAGCTTGGGTAGCCTATGTCCCCATACTATCTTGCATATTAGATCCTCCAGATGTTTTGGGGGGAATAAATTGATGTAAGTCCCTTTGGTATGCTTAATCACAACACTCTCACAAAGGTACAGGACACATCTCTCTGAGTGGGGTTCTCACTAGTTTCCATAGACACATTTCATTCAAATGTAAGGTTAAGAGGGTTAGGCACATTTTAAGAAGATACATTGTACAAATAGTCGGGGTTAATGATTTGTGACTGTGGTAACTAGTGACGAACCAACTTCTTCAGGATTGGTGGGTCCCCTGCGAGACGGTTGAGTTGACGTAGGCTAATGCGATTAGCATGATGTTGTAAGTAACAATAGCATTTCCCAGGACATAGACATATCTGATATTGGCAGAAAGCTTAAATTCCTGTTAATCTAACTGCACTCTCCAATTTACAGTAGCTATTACAGTGAAATAATACCATGCTATTGTTTGAGGAGAGTGCACAGCTATGATCTTGAATATGTATTAATAAACCAACTAGGCACATTTGGGCAGTCTTGATACAACATTTTGAACAGAAATGCAATGGATCATTGGATCGTCTAAAACTTTGCACGTACACTGCTGCCATCTAGTGGCCAAAGTCTAAACTGCACCTGGGCTAGAATAATACATTATGGCCTATCTCTTGCATTTCAAAGATAAATAAATGTTTTTTTATTTTGTATTGTCTTTTACCAGATCCAATTTGTTATATTCTCCTACATTAATTTCACATTTCCACAAACTTCAAAGTGTTTCCTTTCAAATGGTACCAATAATAACCATATCCTTGCTTCAGGGCCTGAGTTACAGGCAGTTAGATTTGGGAATGTCATTTTAGGCGAACATTGAAAAAAAAGGGTCCGATCCTTAAGCGGTTGGGGTGGAGACCTACAAGGTATAAATACGGCTCCGGTGGCTGCGAGCGTCACTTGCTTGCGCACCTTCACAACGGATAGAATGTGGAACTTTACACGGCTGACGCTGTGCCTTCTCAGTGTTGCCGGTGAGTGTTGTTCATCTTGACTTTTACATAATTAGTACCAAGTGGCAGTCAAATAGTTTTATTAAATAACAATTTAAAAAAAAAACGGCACATTAACTTCTAAGAGCAGTTTAGACAAACACACACTCGATACCTCCAGCGAACTGCCTAGATGACCGACGCGCATTTTTTTGACTAGAGAAAACATGAACCTTTTTGTCGTTTTAGATTGGAACTCCTGGAAATCACATCTGCCGTTTAAATAATTGAATGAGCCTCGGGTTTAACATCTTTCTCTGTTTTAGTTTTGGCACGAGGAGCGAGTCTCCCAGACGGAACCACAGAGGTAAGCAGGCTAAACGCGTTGTTTACTTCGTGTAGTGAAAGGCTATGTGCCTTTCTAAAACACGTTGCTCTGTGCTGGATTACTTCATGTAGAACTGTGGTATGGGTCTTCCTCTGGACAAAATTCAGTTCACCAAGTACACCCGTATGTTTACAGTCACTTCCTTAGTTGACATAACATTCAGGGCTGCATTCATTAGTCGGATTATGTTGCGAAACGTTTTGAAACTAACAATTTACTCCATGTAAAATGTTTTGCAATAAATGAGAATTTCTATTGGACAAACGTTCTGTTTTGATTCCAAGAATAAACTGTAATTGGCTTCCATTGCAAAACGTTTTGCAACAGAATCTGACTAATGAATACACCCCAGGTGCACTGCACCAGTGGAAGGAGCAGGGAAGGTATGGTTTGTTCCCTGTTATCCATGTTCTCTTATGGTGTTATACCAGTACACTATTACAACCCTGTTCTCTTCATATTGGCTCATTCCAGAACACTATTACCAATACCTCGCTTTATTTATTGAGACCAAAGTCCTTTATTAGTCTGTTGGATCAAAAAACAGGTTGACTATTCCCAGTACACTATATTACCAACACCTCATTTATTACATAACCTGGTCTTTGTCCAACAGGCTGACTGTTCCCAGTACAACTTGCCCATGTGCCCCCGCAACTTCGAGCCAGTGTGTGGAAGCGACGGCACCAACTACTCTAATGAATGCATGCTGTGCTTTGAAAACATGTAAGTATCCAACTTTTAAGCTTTCAACAACTGACTTCTCTTTCTCTCTTGTTCGGGTCTGCCTGCCTTGTTTCGCTCTGTTTTTTAATTCTGCTCTCTGTGTGTGTTCCCAGGGAGCGGAAGAGTAACATTCTCATCCGGAGTAAAGGAGACTGCTGAACCAGACATGACCGTCCATTGTCTCAGCGACACACCAGGCCCCCTCAACATTACTTTAAACCATTTCCTGTTGCCTTGTCAAAACACTGACGTCTCTTCTATTGATATCTAAATGCTGAGGAGACAGTAAACGATTTGTCTCAAGTGTCTCGATATACTTTGAGCAGTTTCCTCAACACCTGTTTCCTTCTCCAAACCTTATGGGCTCCCTGTTTGTCTTCTGTAGAGCACTTAACCCCCTAGTCTTTAAGGCTTGTGTACCTTCTTGGTGGCAAAATTTTATTTTTAAATGGGATAATCTTTATTGTGTTTTTACTTGGCCATCTTTAAAAAAAATCTGTAATTAAAACAATTTTAACAAAGTTCCTTGTCAACTGTCAGGTTCTGGATTTTAAATTTTTATTTAACCTTTATTTAACCAAGAAGGGCTCATTGAGATCTCTTCAAGTGCGTCCTGGCCAAGATAAGCAGCACCAAGTCATTACAAAAAAAATTGACAGACATGAGAAACTACAAGTAATCTAGTAAAAAAAAACATTGAATTCACGAGTATAAAACAGCAAATTAAAAACATTGACAGGTCAGGGAATCGGCCTCAAAATCCTTCATCAGTGATTTTAAAAACGCCAATCGGGACAAGTTCTTCCAGTTTAAAAGTATGGCTGAAATGTGGAGGAACTGGTTCTGCAGGACTCATGACGTCTGGTTTTGTTTAGTCATTATGATCCCTACAAAGGTACAGAGGGAATGGAAAGCAATGTCCTTATAAAATACAAAAGGATTTAACCCTTAACCAACAATGCAGTTTTAGGAAAATAATTAAAAAGCAATAGACTCTATACAGGGAGTTCTGATTATTTGAAGTGACTATGCCTCGATAATAGAGTAGCACCAATGTGAGGGGGGGGGGGGCCATTTGATTAGCTTTACAGGAGTCTTATGGCTTGGGGGGTAGAAGCTGTTTAGAAGCCTCTTGGACCCAGACTTGGTGCTTTGGTACTGCTTGCTGTGCGGTAGCAGAGAGAACAGTGTATGACTAGGGTGGTTAGTCTTCGACAATTTTTAGGGCTTTCCTATGACACCGCCTGGTATATAGTTCCTGGATGGCAGGAAGCTAGGCCCCAGTGATGTACTGGGCTGTACGCACTACCCTCTGTAGTGCCTTGCTGTCGGAGGCCGAGCAGTTGCCATAACAGGCAGTGATGCAACCCGTCAAGATGCTCTCGATAGTGCAGCTGTAGAACCTTCAGAGGATCTGACGACCCATGCCAAATCTTTTCAGTCTCCTGAGGGGAAATAGGTTTTGTCGTGTGCTTGGACCATGTTAGTTTGTTGGTGATGTGGACACCAAGGAACTTGAAGCTCTCAACCTGCTCCACTACAGCCCCATCGATGAGAATGGGGTCGTGCTCGGTCCTCCTTTTCCTGTAGTCCATAATCATCTCCTTTGTCTTGATCATGTTGAGGGAGAGGTTGTTGTCCTGGCACCACACGACCAGGTCTCTGACCTCCATATAGGCTGTCTTGTCGGTGTTGTCATCGGCAAACTTAATGATGGTGTTGGAGTCATGCCTGGCCATGCAGTCGTGGGTGAACAGGGAGTACAGGAGGGGACTGAGCATGCACCCCTGAGGGGCCCCAGTGTTGAGGATCAGCTTGACATGTGTTACCTACCCTCACCACCTGGGGGCAGCCCGTCAGGAAGTCCAGGATCCAGTTGCAGAGGGAGGTATACAGTCCCAGGGTCCTTAGCTTAGTGATGAGCTTTGAGGGCACTATGGTGTTGAATGCTGAGCTGTCGTCAATGAACAGCATTCTCACGTAGGTGTTCCTTTTGTCCAGGTGGGAAAGGGCAGTGTGGAGTGCGATTGAGATTGCATCCTCTGTGGATCTGTTGGGGGGGGTATGCAAATTAGAGTGGGTCTAGGGTTTCTGGGATGATGGTGTTGATGTGAGTCATGACCAGCCTTTCAAAGCATTTCATGGCTACCAACGTGAGTGCTACGGGTCGGTAGTTTTAGGCAGGTTACATTTGGTGTTACAGATTCCATGATAGAAACATGAAGGTAATGGAGTCGACATATGCAACGTCTCCACTACAGCAGGAACTCTATGCCTCTAAATGTCAATCACGCTGTAAAAGCTGAACTTCTGTGATCTGCATTGAATAGAGCCCTAAGGAAATGTTGTCATCGCCATTAGCATTACTGTGACTTCAAGGATTTGACCTGTTGGAAATTCAGTCTGAAATGTCTGTTTTGTTGAGGCCTGCCTACATTTCTCAGTCTGTGTGTTTGAAGCGTTCTTCTCTCTGACTCTGTACAGACACCTCTTTAATGGCACTTTCTATGTGCAGAATTGTACATTTTTCACTGATTGTCTTCATGTTTCAAAGTTTCTTCAGAAAATGTTCATACCCTTTGACTTATTCCACATTTTCTTACAGCGTGATTTCAAAATTGATAAAATATTTTTTCTCACCCATCTACACACAATATCCAATAATGACCAAGTGAAAACCATGTGTTTTAAGATATGTTTGCAAAATTCTTGTATAAAAAAATTAGATACAGAAATATATAATTTATATAAGTATTCACACCCATTTCCTTTGATCATCTTTGAGGTGTCACTACAACTCGATTGGAGTCCACTTGTGGCATATTCAAGTGTTTGGACATGATTTATAAAGAAAAACACAGCTGTCTATATAAGGTCCCACAGTTGACAGAGCAGGAACTATACCATGAAGTCCAAGGAACTGTCTGTAGATCTCTGAGATAGATTGGGATGAGGTATATATCTATATCTATATATCTGGGGTATTATATATATTACATATATCTATGTTCTATATCTATATATCTGGGGTATTATATATATTATATATCTATGTTCTATATCTATATATCTGGGGTATTATATATATTATATATCTATATATCTGGGGTATTATATATATTATATATCTATATCTATATATCTGGGGTATTATATATATTATATATCTATATCTATATATCTGGGGTATTATATATATTATGTATCTATATCTATATATCTGGGGTATTATATATATATTATATATCTATGTTCTATATCTATATATCTGGGGTATTATATATATTCTATATCTATATTCTATATCTATATATCTATATATCTGGGGTATTATATACATTATATATCTATATTCTATATCTATATATCTATATATCTAGGGTATTATATACATTATATATTATATCTATATATCTGGGGTCTTATATATATTATATATCTATATATCTGGGGTATTATATATATTATATATCTATATCTATATATCTGGAGTATTATATATATTATATATCTATATATCTGGGGTATTATATATATTATGTATCTAAATCTATATATCTGGGGTATTATATATATATGATATATCTATGTTCTATATCTATATATCTGGGGTATTATATATATTATATATCTATGTTCTATATCTATATATCTGGGGTATTATATATATTATATATCTATATGTCTGGGGTATTATATATATTATATATCTATATATCTGGGGTATTATATATAGTATATATCTATATATCTGGGGTATTATATATATTATATATCTATATCTATATATCTGGGGTATTATATATATTATATATCTATATATCTGGGGTATTATATATATTATGTATCTAAATCTATATATCTGGGGTATTATATATATATGATATATCTATGTTCTATATCTATATATCTGGGGTATTATATATATTATATATCTATGTTCTATATCTATATATCTGGGGTCTTATATATATTATATATCTATATGTCTGGGGTATTATATATATTATATATCTATATATCTGGGGTATTATATATAGTATATATCTATATATCTGGGGTATTATATATATTATATATCTATATCTATATATCTGGGGTATTATATATATTATATATCTATATATCTGGGGTATTATATATATTATATATCTATATATCTGGGGTATTATATATATTATGTATCTATATATCTGGGGTATTATATATATTATGTATCTATATCTATATATCTGGGGTATTATATATATATTATATATCTATGTTCTATATCTATATATCTGGGGTATTATATACATTATATATCTATATTCTATATCTATATATCTATATATCTGGGGTATTATATATATTCTATATCTATATTCTAAATCTATATATCTATATATATGGGGTATTATATACATTATATATTATATCTATATATCTGGGGTCTTATATATATTATATATCTATATCTATATATCTGGGGTCTTATATATATTATATATCTATATATCTAGGGTATTCTATATCTATATATCTATATATCTGGGGTATTATATATATTCTATATCTATATTCTAAATCTATATATCTATATATATGGGGTATTATATACATTATATATTATATCTATATATCTGGGGTCTTATATATATTATATATCTATATCTATATATCTGGGGTCTTATATATATTATATATCTATATATCTAGGGTATTATATATATTATATATCTACATATCTGGGGTATTATATATATTCTATATCTATATTCTATATCTATATATCTATATATCTGGGGTATTATATACATTATATATTATATCTATATATCTGGGGTATTATATATATTATATATCTATATCTATATATCTGGAGTATTATATATATTATATATCTATATATCTGGGGTATTATATATATTATATATCTATATATCTGGGGTATTATATATATTATATATCTATATCTATATATCTGGAGTATTATATATATTATATATTATATATCTATATTCTATATCTATTTATTCTATATATCCATATATCTATATATCTATATCTATATATCTATATCTATATATCTGGGGTATTATACATATTATATATCTATATATCTGGGGTATTATATATATTATATATCTATATATCTGGGGTATTATATATATTATATATCTATATCTATATATCTGGAGTATTATATATATTATATATTATATATCTATATTCTATATCTATATATTCTATATATCCATATATCTATATATCTATATCTATATATCTATATCTATATATCTGGGGTATTATACATATTATATATCTATATATCTGGGGTATTATATATATTATATATCTATATATCTGGGGTATTATATATATTATATATCTATATCTATATATCTGGAGTATTATATATATTATATATTATATATCTATATTCTATATCTATATATTCTATATATATCCATATATCTATATATCTATATCTATATATCTATATCTATATATCTGGGGTATTATACATATTATATATCTATATATCTGGGGTATTATATATATTATATATCTATATATCTGGGGTATTATATATATTATGTATCTATATATCTGGGGTATTATATATATTATGTATCTATATCTATATATCTGGGGTATTATATATATATTATATATCTATGTTCTATATCTATATATCTGGGGTATTATATACATTATATATCTATATTCTATATCTATATATCTATATATCTGGGGTATTATATATATTCTATATCTATATTCTAAATCTATATATCTATATATATGGGGTATTATATACATTATATATTATATCTATATATCTGGGGTCTTATATATATTATATATCTATATCTATATATCTGGGGTCTTATATATATTATATATCTATATATCTAGGGTATTCTATATCTATATATCTATATATCTGGGGTATTATATATATTCTATATCTATATTCTATATCTATATATCTATATATCTGGGGTATTATATACATTATATATTATATCTATATATCTGGGGTATTATATATATTATATATCTATATCTATATATCTGGAGTATTATATATATTATATATCTATATATCTGGGGTATTATATATATTATATATCTATATATCTGGGGTATTATATATATTATATATCTATATCTATATATCTGGAGTATTATATATATTATATATTATATATCTATATTCTATATCTATATATTCTATATATCCATATATCTATATATCTATATCTATATATCTATATCTATATATCTGGGGTATTATACATATTATATATCTATATATCTGGGGTATTATATATATTATATATCTATATATCTGGGGTATTATATATATTATATATCTATATATCTATATCTATATTCTATATCTATATATCTATATCTATATATCTGGGGTATTATATATATTATATATCTATATATCTATATCTATATTCTATATCTATATATCTATATCTATATATCTGGGGTATTATATATATCTATATATCTATATATCTATATCTATATTCTATATCTTTATATCTGGGGTTATTATACGACTAAAAGCTGATCCAGACATACCCAAGACGACTCAAAGCTGATACAGACATACCCAAGACGACTCAAAGCTGATCCAGACATACCCAAGATGACTCAAAGCTGATCCAGACATACCCAAGACGACTCAAAGCTGATACAGACATACCCAAGACGACTCAAAGCTGATCCAGACATACCCAAGACGACTCAAAGCTGATACAGACATACCCAAGACGACTCCAAGCTGATCCAGACATACCCAAGACGACTCAGAGCTGATACAGAGATACACAAGACGACTCAGAGCTTATACAGTCATACCCAAGACGACTCAAAGCTGTAATCGCTGCCAAAGGTGCTTCTACAAAGTATTGACTCGGGGGTGTGAGAATTTACGGAAAAGAGAGATTTCTGTATTTAATTTTCAATAAATTAGTAAGAATGTCTAAAAACATGTTTTCAATTTGTCATTGTGTGTGTGTGTGTGTCTGTGTGTGTGTGTGTGTGTGTGTGTGTGTGTGTGTGTGTGTGTGGATGAGATAGTGATTCCAGTGTTACTTTCTGCCTCTACCAGTGCTTTCTTAATGATCCAGCTAATGACTTACTGGAAGACCATGATGATTCATGCTTCCGCGCCCCGTCGAGGCCTCATCCCAGTCCTGTCAACCGCCACTGTTGTCGTTGGAAATGAGGTGTGCAGCGTTGATTAATGGTTAGCTTCTCTAAGAGAAGCATCATCTGTAAATAAATACATAAATAAATAAATACATTTAATTAAACGGTCGTCTCTATTACTTAGCTAACGAACGAAGCGTAAAGAAGAACAAAGCTTTATCCAACACACAAATATAATGTCAGCCACATATTTGAGTTGTAGTACTTCTATTAAACACAGTGGGGTGAGGTGGTGGAGGGGTTTGCTTGGCTTTGTGTTCTGAGACAGCCACGTTCAAGGGATATTAATGTCCACACAGAAACATAGTGTATTTTCCTCTAAAGATACAACAGATCATCCCTTCTAACCATTATGATTTGTTTTCCCTATTCCCTATTTCCTATTTCCTATGTCCTATTCCCTATTCCCTATTCCCTATGTCCTATGTCCTATTCCCTATTCCCTATTTCCTATGTCCTATTCCCTATTCCCTATTCCCTATTCCCTATTTCCTATTTCCTATGCCCTATTCCCTATTCCCTATTCCCTATTTCCTATTCCCTATTTACTATGTTTCATAATAAGAGAGCATCTGGGAATTTGCTCTCAGTTTGCCAACACCACCACCTCCCACCCATTTCCTTTTGATTTGGGGAACTTCCTCTTCAGTCAACTGGTCTCCATTGGTGTGCCAGAGCGGGCAGGACGAAGTGATGAGTCCAACACTGTGCCCCATGCCATCAATCATGCCCAGGTATAAACTACCTCACCTCTCATCACAAAGAACTGGTATTAACTACATCATCTCTCATCACAAAGAACTGGTATAAACTACCTCACCTCTCATCACAAAGAACTGGTATAAACTACCTCACCTCACATCACAAAGAACTGGTATAAACTACCTCACCTCTCATCACAAAGAACTGGTATAAACTACCTCACCTCTCATCACAAAGAACTGGTATAAACTACCTCACCTCTCATCACAAAGAACTGGTATAAACTACCTCACCTCACATCACAAAGAACTGGTATAAACTACCTCACCTCTCATCACAAAGAACTGGTATAAACTACCTCACCTCTCATCACAAAGAACTGGTATAAACTACCTCACCTCTCATCACAAAGAACTGGTATAAACTACCTCACCTCTCATCACAAAGAACTGGTATAAACTACCTCACCTCTCATCATAAAGAACTGGTATAAACTACCTCACCTCTCATCACAAAGAACTGGTATAAACTACCTCACCTCTCATCATAAAGAACTGGTATAAACTACCTCACCTCTCATCACAAAGAACTGGTATAAACTACCTCACCTCTCATCATAAAGAACTGGTATAAACTACCTCACCTCTCATCACAAAGAACTGGTATAAACTACCTCACATCACAAAGAACTGGTATAAACTACCTCACCTCTCATCACAAAGAACTGGTATAAACTACCTCACATCACAAAGAACTGGTATAAACTACCTCACCTCTCATCACAAAGAACTGGTATAAACTACCTCACCTCTCATCACAAAGAACTGGTATAAACTACCTCACATCACAAAGAACTGGTATAAACTACCTCACATCACAAAGAACTGGCATAAACTACCTCACCTCTCATCACAAAGAACTGGTATTAACTACATCATCTCTCATCACAAAGAACTGGTATAAACTACCTCACCTCACATCACAAAGAACTGGTATAAACTACCTCACCTCTCATCACAAAGAACTGGTATACACTACCTCACCTCTCATCACAAAGAACTGGCATAAACTACCTCACCTCTCATCACAAAGAACTGGTATTAACTACATCATCTCTCATCACAAAGAACTGGTATAAACTACCTCACCTCTCATCACAAAGAACTGGTATAAACTACCTCACCTCTCACCACAAAGAACTGGTATTAACTACCTCACCTCTCATCACAAAGAACTGGTATAAACTACCTCACCTCTCATCACAAAGAACTGGTATAAACTACCTCACCTCTCATCACAAAGAACTGGTATAAACTACCTCACCTCTCATCACAAAGAACTGGTATAAACTACCTCACCTCTCATCACAAATAACTGGTATAAACTACCTCACCTCTCATCACAAAGAACTGGTATAAACTACCTCACCTCTCATCACAAAGAACTGGTATAAACTACCTCACCTCTCATCACAAAGAACTGGTATACACTACCTCACCTCTCATCACAAAGAACTGGTATAAACTACCTCACCTCTCACCACAAAGAACTGGTATAAACTACCTCACCTCTCACCACAAAGAACTGGTATAAACTACCTCACCTCTCATCACAAAGAACTGGTATAAACTACCTCACCTCTCATCACAAAGAACTGGTATAAACTACCTCACCTCTCATCACAAAGAACTGGTATAAACTACCTCACCTCTCATCACAAAGGACTGGTATAAACTACCTCACATCACAAAGAACTGGTATTAACTACCTCACCTCTCATCACAAAGAACTGGTATAAACTACCTCACCTCTCATCACAAAGAACTGGTATTAACTACCTCACCTCTCATCACAAAGAACTGGTATAAACTACCTCACCTCTCATCACAAAGAACTGGTATAAACTACCTCACCTCTCATCACAAAGAACTGGTATAAACTACCTCACCTCTCATCACAAAGAACTGGTATTAACTACCTCACCTCTCATCACAAAGAACTGGTATAAACTACCTCACCTCTCATCATAAAGAACTGGTATAAACTACCTCACCTCTCATCACAAAGAACTGGTATAAACTACCTCATCACAAAGAACTGGTATAAACTACCTCACCTCTCATCACAAAGAACTGGTATACATGAAAGTGAAACTTGATTTATTATGGTACGTCATCAATCAAACCACGTTGTGTTGCTACCGTGTTGTTGTTATGTTGTGTTGCTACCATGCTGTGTTGTCATGTGTTGCTGCCATGTTGTGTTGTTGTCTTAGGTCTCTCTTTATGCAGTGTTGTGTTGTCTCTCGTGTGTTTTGTCCTCTATTTATACTGTATTTATTTTTAATCCCAGGCCCCCGTCCCCACAGGAGGCCTTTTGCCTTTTGGGAGGCCGTCATTGTAAATAAGAATTTATTCTTAACTGACTTGCCTATTTAAAAAAAGGTAATACAATTTTTTTTTTTTATTAAAAAAGTTAGAACTGCCATCTCCACTGCACCTATAGACCTATGCAGCATCTCTACCTACATACCTATACAGCATCTCTACCTATAGACCTATGCAGCATCTCTACCTACATACCTATACAGCATCTCTACCTATAGACCTATACAGCATCTCTACCTACAGACCTATACAGCATCTCTACCTATAGACCGATACAGCATCTCTACCTACACAACTATACAGCATCTCTATCTACAGACCGATACAGCATCTCTACCTACAGACCGATACAGCATCTCTACCTACAGACCGATACAGCATCTCTACCTACAGACCTATACAGCATCTCTACCTACAGACCTATACAGCATCTCTACCTATAGACCGATACAGCATCTCTACCTACACAACTATACAGCATCTCTATCTACAGACCGATACAGCATCTCTACCTACAGACCGATACAGCATCTCTACCTACAGACCGATACAGCATCTCTACCTACAGACCTATACAGCATCTCTACCTACAGACCTATACAGCATCTCTACCTACAGACCTATACAGCATCTCTACCTACAGACCGATACAGCATCTCTACCTATAGACCTATACAGCATCTCTACCTACAGACCGATACAGCATCTCTACCTACAGACCGATACAGCATCTCTACCTACAGACCGATACAGCATCTCTACCTACAGACCTATACAGCATCTCTACCTACAGACCTATACAGCATCTCTACCTATAGACCGATACAGCATCTCTACCTACACAACTATACAGCATCTCTATCTACAGACCGATACAGCATCTCTACCTACAGACCGATACAGCATCTCTACCTACAGACCGATACAGCATCTCTACCTACAGACCTATACAGCATCTCTACCTACAGACCTATACAGCATCTCTACCTACAGACCTATACAGCATCTCTACCTACACAACTATACAGCATCTCTATCTACAGACCGATACAGCATCTCTACCTACAGACCGATACAGCATCTCTACCTACAGACCGATACAGCATCTCTACCTACAGACCTATACAGCATCTCTACCTACAGACCTATACAGCATCTCTACCTACAGACCTATACAGCATCTCTACCTACAGACCTATACAGCATCTCTACCTACAGACCTATACAGCATCTCTACCTACAGACCTATACAGCATATCTACCTACAGACCGATACAGCATCTCTACCTATAGACCTATACAGCATCTCTACCTACAGACCTATACAGCATCTCTACCTACAGACCGATACAGCATCTCTACCTACAGACCTATACATCATCTCTACCTACAGAACGATACATCATCTCTACCTACAGAACTATACAGCATCTCTGCCTACAGACCTATTCAGCATCTCTACTTACAGACCTGTACATAATCTCTGCTACTCTCCCCCCTGCTCTGTTCTACTCAGGTATTGCTGCTGGCACTTTAATGGCTCATTGTGATGCTGCAACGTAATTAACATGTGTTTGGTACCGTTCCGTTTGCTCCATTCCAGACATTATTATGAGCTGTCCTCCCCTCTCACCAGCCTCAAATCAATTTGGAATTCAGGCTGTAACAAAACATGGAATAAGTCAAGGGGTCTGAATACTTTCTGGTGGCATTGTATTTTCATAGTGAAACGCCCTGAAAAATAAGCCAAACATAGGGTTCTATGTTCCTCATTTAAAAACATTTTATACAGTCTTCTTGTTACTGCGTCCAGTGAGCTTCAACCTGGAAAGTTGTGTTGTTTCCTCGTCAACTGGAAGGTTCAGGATGACAGGCTGAAATGTGGAGGAACTGGTTCTGCAGAAACCATGACATCTGGTTGTTGTTTAGTCGTTAAGATTTCTACAAAGGTACAGCGGGAATGGAAAACGATGTTCTTTAAAATACAAGAGGTCAAGTGAAATGTTGTGATTGACAAAGTGATGTCTCTTGACTTAGGATGGTTATCACTTCTCAATGCTGAGGCTGCCCCCTAGGGGTGAATTCACTAAATGCATCCTGTCTCTTTCCTCTCACAGAAGCCCTGTTTATATCTGGTTCTATATCTGGTTCCTTTGTTCTGATCTTGTCCACATTCTGATTGTGTCCACATTTCTTTTTGGACTGATGTAGACAAAACAAAGGACACATTGTGATCAGATCTTCCTGATCACCTCTAGAGGTAGTCAGACACACATTGTGATCAGATCTTCCTGATCACCTCTAGAGGTAGTCAGACACACATTGTGATCAGATCTTCCTGATCACCTCTAGAGGTAGTCAGACACACATTGTGATCAGATCTTCCTGATCACCTCTAGAGGTAGTCAGACACACATTGTGATCAGATCTTCCTGATCACCTCTAGAGGTAGTCAGACACACATTGTGATCAGATCTTCCTGATCACCTCTAGAGGTAGTCAGACACACATTGTGATCAGATCTTCCTGATCACCTCTAGAGGTAGTCAGACACACATTGTGATCAGATCTTCCTGATCACCTCTAGAGGTAGTCAGACACACATTGTGATCAGATCTTCCTGATCACCTCTAGAGGTAGTCAGACACACATTGTGATCAGATCTTTCTGATCACCTCTAGAGGTAGTCAGACACACATTGTGATC
The DNA here is from genome assembly GCF_045791955.1 of Oncorhynchus clarkii lewisi. Classification (NCBI taxonomy): domain Eukaryota; kingdom Metazoa; phylum Chordata; class Actinopteri; order Salmoniformes; family Salmonidae; genus Oncorhynchus; species Oncorhynchus clarkii. The sequence goes on from NW_027258589.1 coordinate 49,481, forward strand.
AGATCTTCCTGATCACCTCTAGAGGTAGTCAGACACACATTGTGATCAGATCTTTCTGATCACCTCTAGAGGTAGTCAGACACACATTGTGATCAGATCTTCCTGATCACCTCTAGAGGTAGTCAGACACACATTGTGTCTGGATATTGTACAAGTGTAGACAGATCTGGACAGAAAAAACATTTAAATCATAAATATTCTAGGCCCCTAAAATCATTGACATGTGGCACCATTGATTGATTACATTTGTGTCTTGCAATAAATAAATATTATTTTGAAAGAATAGCTTTGAAATAATTTGCCTAAATGAAGGGACCAGGAAATGTGGTCACAATGCAGACAGTGGATGGATAACAGACACTTTTAATACTTTGTGTAGACATATTTCTGTAAATATGGGCACAATCAGAATGTAGAGCAGATCAGAACAAAGCACCAGGTATAAACGGGGCCAGAGAGATCAGAACAAACCACCAGGTATAAACGGGGCCAGAGAGATCAGAACAAACCACCAGGTATAAACGGGGCCAGAGAGATCAGCACAAAGCACCAGGTATAAACGGGGCCAGAGAGAACACCTGAATACACCAGAAATCACATTTACATTCTAGCACACCACAGAACAAGCCTGTGTCCCAAATGGCACCCTATTCCCTATATAGTGTGCTACTTTAGACCAGGGACCTATGGAACCCCATTCCCTATTATAGTGTGCTACTTTAGACCAGCGTAGTGCACTATAAGGAGACATCTGTATACTCTGTACAGCACGTTTCATTTAATAACACTCTGCATGTCTTGTTCAAACATCTTTCTCTTCATAGTAAAAAGCCCTGAACAATTCGCCAACATAAGGTTATATATTTTTCTCATTTAGAAACATTACATAAACAGTCTCTTTTTATTTTGCATAAGCTGTCTGCAGTGACCAATGTGCTTCTTCATTAATTCCACAACACCTTCATTTACAAATAGCATTGTCATCATATTTAGAACTTGGACATGAAGACATTTGACAAACATTGTCTAAGGCACAAAGATAGAAGGTATTTGGCAGAGTGGTGACTCACAGAAGAGTCCCCTCAGCTGTCCTTCCAACACGTGAAGGGTTAAAACCACACAGTTAGAAAACCATGTGACAGGCAGACAAACAGGAAAAGAAAGCCCTGCCGCCCTCAGCTATGGTAGAGAGAGTCTCAGGTAGAGAGAGAGAGAGAGTCTCGGGTAGAGAGAGAGAGTCTCGGGTAGAGAGAGAGAGAGAGAGTCTCGGGTAGAGAGAGAGAGAGATAGTCTCAGGTAGAGAGAGAGAGAGAGTCTCGGGTAGAGAGAGAGAGAGAGAGAGAGTCTCGGGTAGAGAAAGAGAGAGTCTCGGGTAGAGAGAGAGAGAGAGAGAGTCTCGGGTAGAGAGAGAGAGAGTCTCGGGTAGAGAGAGAGTGTCTCGGGTAGAGAGAGAGAGAGTCTCAGATAGAGAGAGGGAGTCTCGGGTAGAGAGAGGGAGTCTCGGGTATAGCGAGAGAGAGAGTCTCGGGTAGAGAGAGGGAGTCTCGGGTAGAGAGAGGGAGTCTCGGGTATAGCGAGAGAGAAAGTCTCAGGTAGAGAGAGAGAGTCTCGGGTAGAGAGAGGGAGTCTCGGGTATAGCGAGAGAGAGAGTCTCGGGTAGAGAGAGAGAGAGAGAGAGTCTCGGGTAGAGAGAGAGAGAGAGAGAGATAGAGAGAGTCTCGGGTAGAGAGAGAGAGAGTCTCGGGTAGAGAGAGAGAGAGTCTCGGGTAGAGAGAGAGAGTGTCTCGGGTAGAGAGAGAGAGAGTCTCGGATAGAGAGAGAGAGAGTCTCGGGTAGAGAGAGAGAGAGAGTCTCAGATAGAGAGAGGGAGTCTCGGGTAGAGAGAGGGAGTCTCGGGTATAGCGAGAGAGAGAGAGTCTCGGGTAGAGAGAGGGAGTCTCGGGTAGAGAGAGGGAGTCTCGGGTATAGCGAGAGAGAGAGTCTCAGGTAGAGAGAGAGAGTCTCGGGTAGAGAGAGGGAGTCTCGGGTATAGCGAGAGAGAGAGTCTCGGGTAGAGAGAGAGAGAGTCTCGGGTAGAGAGAGAGAGAGAGAGAGTCTCGGGTAGAGAGAGAGAGAGTCTCGGGTAGAGAGAGAGAGAGAGTCTCGGGTAGAGAGAGAGAGAGAGTCTCGGGTAGAGAGAGAGAGAGTCTCGGGTAGAGAGAGAGAGAGAGAGAGAGAGTCTCGGGTAGAGAGAGAGAGAGTCTCGGGTAGAGAGAGAGAGAGAGAGAGAGAGAGTCTCGGGTAGAGAGAGAGAGAGTCTCGGGTAGAGAGAGAGAGAGTCTCGGGTAGAGAGAGAGAGTGTCTCGGGTAGAGAGAGGGAGTCTCGGGTATAGCGAGAGAGAGAGTCTCAGGTAGAGAGAGGGAGTCTCGGGTAGAGAGAGGGAGTCTCGGGTATAGCGAGAGAGAGAGTCTCAGGTAGAGAGAGAGAGTCTCGGGTAGAGAGAGGGAGTCTCGGGTATAGCGAGAGAGAGAGTCTCGGGTAGAGAGAGAGAGAGTCTCGGGTAGAGAGAGAGAGAGAGAGAGTCTCGGGTAGAGAGAGAGAGAGTCTCGGGTAGAGAGAGAGAGAGAGAGAGTCTCGGGTAGAGAGAGAGAGAGTCTCGGGCAGAGAGAGAGAGAGAGAGAGAGTCTCGGGTAGAGAGAGAGAGAGTCTCGGGTAGAGAGAGAGAGAGACAGAGTCTCGGGTAGAGAGAGAGAGAGTCTCGGGTAGAGAGAGAGAGAGAGAGAGTCTCGGGTAGAGAGAGAGAGAGTCTCGGGTAGAGAGAGAGAGAGTCTCGGGTAGAGAGAGAGAGAGAGTCTCGAGTAGAGAGAGAGAGAGTCTCGGGTAGAGAGAGAGAGAGAGTCTCGGGTAGAGAGAGAGAGAGAGAGTCGGGTAGAGAGAGAGAGAGTCTGCCTGCTCTTTCAAGGCCCTGCCTGACTGCTGCAGTGTGTCCAGTCTATCAGGGCCAATATGTCTTGATGTGGGAGGTCCGTGATGGACCTGCTGCAGTGTGTCCAGTCTATCGGGGCCAATATGTCTTGATGTGGGAGGTCCGTGATGGACCTGCCATAGTGTGTCCAGTCTATCAGGGCCAATATGTCTTGATGTGGGAGGTCCGTGATGGACCTGCCGTAGTGTAGAGTGTCCAGTTTGGTAAGAGACGTCTCTGGGGTGCAGACAGAGCCCTGTCCCAGTAGTTTGTCCTCTCATGGATGGTCAGGCTTAATGATGACCTTGATGAGCCTGTTGAAATGGTGTCCAGTCTGTCTCTATAGCCTTCAAATATACATCTGGACCTCAAAGCCAGTTCGTTCCACTGCTTAAAAAAAAAAGATTCCCCTCTAATCAATGACTGATATAGACCTGGGACCTCAGGTGTGAAATGAATTATCACGTAGAACAGGAAACCAGCAGTACTCCAGATCTCGTAGGGTCAGAGTTGAATATCCCTGCTCTAGACAATGTCTGCTGCAGTAATGTCCCAGTAATGTCCCAGTCCTCTCATGGTCTGTATGTCTTGATGATGTCTTTAATGGGCCTGCTGCAGTAATGTCCCAGTAATGTCCCAGTCCTCTCATGGTCTGTATGTCTTGATGATGTCTTTAATGGGCCTGCTGCAGTAATGTCCCAGTAATGTCCCAGTCCTCTCATGGTCTGTATGTCTTGATGATGTCTTTAATGGGCCTGCTGCAGTAATGTCCCAGTAATGTCCCAGACATCATGGTCTGTATGTCTTGATGAATTCTTTAATAGGCCTGCTGCAGTAATGTCCCAGTCCTCTCATGGTCTGTATGTCTTGATGACGTCTTTAATGGGCCTGCGGCAGTAATGTCCCAGTAATGTCCCAGTCCTCTCATGGTCTGTATGTCTTAATGACGTCTTTAATGGGCCTGCGGCAGATAGGACAGCAGGCATTCACTTGTCTCTTCAGCTTTAGCCCACAGTTGTTACACAGACACATGTGACCGCAGGTGTAGATGACTGTGTCCACTTCCTGGTCGAAACAGACGGTGCACTCCCCGTTCTTACCACCAGAAGGCAGCTCTGGGGCAGGCAGGGTGGGAGAGACAGGGGGGCTGAGAGGGGAGCTGGGGGCCGTCACTGAGTAGGAGATGGAGATAGGAGAGGTGTTAGAATGAGAGGAGGCCCTGGGAAACATTTTTACACTACTACTTCAAATGAACAGCAACTTGTTGAGTTTTATAACAGCTACTATAGAGCCTTCATAAAGTCAGTTTATAACAGCTACATAGAGCCTTCATAAAGTCAGTTTATAACAGCTACTATAGAGCCTTCATAAAGTCAGTTTATAACAGCTACATAGAGCCTTCATAAAGTCAGTTTATAACAGCTACTATAGAGCCTTCATAAAGTCAGTTTATAACAGCTACTATAGAGCCTTCATAAAGTCAGTTTATAACAGCTACATAGAGCCTTCATAAAGTCAGTTTATAACAGCTACATAGAGCCTTCATAAAGTCAGTTTATAACAGCTACTATAGAGCCTTCATAAAGTCAGTTTATAACAGCTACTATAGAGCCTTCATAAAGTCAGTTTATAACAGCTACATAGAGCCTTCATAAAGTCAGTTTATAACAGCTACATAGAGCCTTCATAAAGTCAGTTTATAACAGCTACTATAGAGCCTTCATAAAGTCAGTTTATAACAGCTACATAGAGCCTTCATGAAGTCAGTTTATAACAGCTACTATAGAGTCTTCATAAAATCAGTTTATAACAGCTACTATAGAGCCTTAATGAAGTCAGTTTATAACAGCTACTATAGAGCCTTCAAAGTCATGTGTGTGTGGTCACGTGCGTGTAACTGACCCAGGGAGGACTCGGAGGAGGATCTGTTGACGCTGAAGGCCAGGTCAGAATCACTGTCGTCTGGACTACTACTGCTACTACTGGTCTGGGAGGAAAGGAAGGAAGGGCTGGACTGGAGCGTGCCTGGAACACAGCGACAGAGACACACACGCAGTAAACATCGCTCCACAGTGGGAAATTACCTTTCAATGTCAAGCACGCTATAATGTCTCTGTCTCTCTCTATAATGTCTCTGTCTCTCGCTATAATGTCTCTGTCTCTCGCTATAATGTCTCTGTCTCTCGCTATAATGTCTCTGTCTCTCTCTATAATGTCTCTGTCTCTCGCTATAATGTCTCTGTCTTTCGCTATAATGTCTCTGTCTCTCGCTATAATGTCTCTGTCTCTCGCTATAATGTCTCTGTCTCTCGCTATGTCTCTGTCTCTCGCTATAATGTCTCTGCTCTCGCTATAATGTCTCTGTCTCTCGCTAAAATGTCTCTGTCTCCTGCTATAATGTCTGTTTCTCGCTATGATATCTCTGTCTCTTGCTATAATGTCTCTGTCTCTCGCTATAATGTCTCTGTCTCTCGCTATAATGTCTCTGTCTCTCGCTATAATGTAATCTTTGTCTCTGTGACACAAACACATGTTACGTTCTACTTTAACAACTTTAGACTTTGCAAGATTATTAAATCTCTTTTTTTCAAGAGAAGGAAAGAAATACAGACTGTTTTTATATCCTAGTTTGGTTAGAAGAGAGAGTTACATCTCTTTTTCAATTGAGACCTAATCTCAGTACAGCTATAAAACAGTGTGTTGCAATCTCTGATGGTACAGAACAGCAAACAGAGCGATGACAGAATGGTGAACTGCATCGTGGGTGATGAGCGTTTACGAGGTGGTCATCACTGATAAACATTGTTATGGCGAACAGCGATAGCCATAAAACTACAACAGTAAGGCATTACATCACATAAATAACCTGTTCAGTAAGTCATACAATAGCTAACAACACGACATCAGATATGTTATTACGTAATCAGACAGCTAGATTTCAAACATTTTAAAGGAAAATAGTTTTATTGGAGTAATGTGTACAGTGTTACAAAGCCCCTAGGGAGCTGTAACTAATCTGGGTGGTCGGCTGGGCTGACCGAGCGAGAGAAAGAGGGGGAGAGAGAGGGGGGGGGGGGGGGGGGGGGGGGGGGTTATAAGGGAGCAGTTGGTGGGAGAGAGCAGATAAGTCACATCCTAAAATAACCCAGAGGGGAACAGAGAGGACCATGGGAGCGTCATCACTACGCACCAGCATTCCTCTGGGTCTGGGAAAGAATGAACAAGAACTGGGAACTGAAGGGATTGTTGGAAACCAGGAAGCTGAGGGTGTGACTACTGCATACTGGTACACTTTCTGACCAGTACTTTGTCCATTACATAGCCCATACGGTACAAGCATTCAGTAATGGTATAGGATTTCTGCTGATATACTGAAAACATTGCTGGGCTGAGTCTGTTGATGTCTCCACGCAGGGTAAAGAATGCCCAGAGTGTCTGTGATGAGTATTTATATACAGTATCTATCTATATGATATAGTATGCAGTGCCTTCGGAAGAATTCAGACAACTTGACTTTTTCCAAATGTTGTTACGTTCCAGCCATATTCTAAAATGGATTAAATAAATAAAAAATCCTCATCAATCTACACACAATACCCCATAATGACATCACAATACCCCATAATGACATCACAATACCCCATAATGACATCACAATACCCCATAATGACATCACAATACCCCATAATGACATCACAATACCCCATAATGACATCACAATACCCCATAATGACAGTAATAACAGGTTTTTAGAAATTTTAACAAATTTATAACACTTTTTTTTTTAAATACCTTATTTACATAAATATTCAGACCCTTTGCTAATAAGACTCAAAATTGAGCTCAGGCGCATCCTGTTTCCATTGATCATTCTTGAGATGTTTCTACAACTTGATTGGAGTCCACCTGTGGTAAATTCAATTGATTGGAGATGATTTGGAAAGGCACACACCTGTCTATAGAAGGTCGCACAGTTGAGAGTGAATGTAACAGCAAAAACCAAGAACAAAAACCATGAGGTCGAAGGAATTATCCGTAGAGCTTCGAGACATGATTGTGTCGAGGCACAGATCTGGGGAAGGGTACCAAAATATTTCTGCAGCATTGAAGGTCCCCAAGAAGACAGCGCCCTCAATCATTCTTAAATTGAAGAAGTTTGGAACCACCAAGACTCTTCCTAAAGATGGCCGCCTGGCCAAACTGAGCAATCGGGGGAGAAGGGCCTTGGTCAAGGAGGTGACCAAGAACCCGATGGTCACTCTGACAGAGCTCCAGAGTTCCTCTGTGGAGATGGGAGAACCTTCCAGAAGGACAACCATCTTTGCAGCACTCCACCAATCAGGCCTTTATGGTAGAGTGGCCAGACGGAAGCCAGTCCTCAGTAAAAGGCACATGACAACGACCCAAAGCACAAAGCCAAGACAACGCAGGAGCGGCTTCGGGACAAGTCTCTGAATGTCCTTGAGTGGCCCAGCCAGAGCCTGGACTTGAACCCGATCGACCTGAAAAGAGCTGTGCAGAGACGCTCACCATCCAACCTGACAGAGGTTGAGAGGATCTGCAGAGAAGAATGGGAGAAACTCCCCAAATACAGGTGTGTCAAGCTCGTAGCGTCATACCCAAGAAGACTCTAATGGCTGTAATCGCTGCCAAAGGTGCTTCAACAAAGTACTGAGTAAAGGTTCTGAATACTTATGTAAATGTTATATTTGATTTCTTATAGTGTATGTGAATAACCTACCCAGTATCCTGAGTCTGTTGACCGCTCCATGCAGGGTAAAGAAGGCCCAGAGTTTCTGTGATGAATCGACACACAGCAGCCTCCCTCTGGCCGCCCCGTTGACCCCATGATGCACCTCACCGCTGGGTGTCAGGCTGAAGGACAGAACGTCCCCGGAGCAGGGCATGGGGAAGCCGCGGTACACCACCCAGTACTCCTTCCTGTCCAGCAGCACCTCTGGGTCGGCAGGAAGTTCAGCAACATGGAGGGACCCCGGATCGCAGGATGTCAGTCCGAAAAGGAGCGCCCCGAAGTAGGGCAGGCCGAGATGACCGACCTCGACGTAGAGCGTCTCCCTGACCCTTAGGGGGCGATCTGAGAACACCAGAGTCCTCGAAGAGTCAAGGAAGTGGATACACGCTGCAGAGCGGTCAGCTGACAGGATGACGTCCGGGCCATGGACTGGATGGAAGTGGAGGTCGGTGTCGAGCGGCGAGGGGAGCCCAGCTCGGACCAACCGGGGGGTGGAGAATGGGACGGATGATGATGATGATGTTATGGAGGAGGAAGATGTGGTACAACAGGGGATCATCTGGCTGTAGTTGTTGAGCTGTAAGGTGTCAGAATCAAAAACACATTTATTCCCCAGGTACATTTACACGACCGTTCAAACGTTTGGGGTCACTTAGAAATGTCCTTGTTTTGAAAAAAAAAGCACATTTTTTTGTTCAATAAAATAACATACAATTGATCAGAAATACAGTGTAGACATTGTTAATTTTGTTAATGACAACATTAGTGTCTGTGTTCTTTTACCCAGTTTAATATTTTCTTTTTATTGGCCAGTCTGAGATGTGGCTTTTTGTTTGCAACTCTGCCTAGAAAACCAGCATCCCGGAGTCACCTCTCCACTGTTGACGTTGAGACTGGTGTTTGAGGGTACTTTTTTAATGACGCTGCCAGTTGAGGACTTGTGAGGCGTCTGTTTCTCAAACTAGACACACTAATGTACTTGTCCTCTTGCTCAGTTGTGCACCGGGGCCTCCCACTCCTCTTTCTATTCTGGTTAGAGACAGTTTGCGCTGTTCTGTGAAGGGAGAAGTACACAGCGTTGTACAAGATCTTCAGTTTCTTGTGAATTTCTCGCATGGAATAGCTTTCATTTCTCAGAACAAGAATAGACTGACGAGTTTCAGAAGAAAGTGTTTTGTTTCTGGCCATTTTGAGCCTGACATCGAACCCACAAATTCTGATGCTCCAGATACTCAACTAGTCTAAAGAAGGCCAGTTGTATTGCTTCTTTAATAAGGACAACAGTTTTCAGCTATGCTAACATAATTGCAAAAGGGTTTTCTAATGATCAGTTAGCCTTTTAAAATTATCAACTTGGATTAGCTAACACAACGTGCCATTGGAACACATGAGTGATGGTTGCTGATAATGGGCCTCTGTACGCCTATGTAGATATTCCATTAAAATCTGTCGTTTCCAGCTACAATAGTCATTTACAACATTAACAATGTCTACACTGTATTTCTGATCAATTTGATGTTATTTTAATGGCCCAAAAATGTACTTTTCTTTCAAAAATAAGGACATTTCCAAGTGACCCTACACTTTTGAATGGTAGTGCACTGTACATGCACCAGGAATTTGACCTGGTGAGATGATGCTGCCACAATAATATATATAGACCATAAACAACAATATACAGACAGAATATATAGACCATAAACACAAATATACAGACAGAATATATAGACCATAAACAACAATATACAGACAGAATATATAGACCATAAACACAATATACAGACAGAATATATAGACCATAAACACAAATATACAGACAGAATATATAGACCATAAACAACAATATACAGACAGAATATATAGACCATAAACACAATATACAGACAGAATATATAGACCATAAACAACAATATACAGACAGAATATGTAGACCATAAACACAATATACAGACAGAATATATAGACCATAAACACAAATACAGACAAAATATATAGACCATAAACACAAATACCGACAGAATATATAGACCATAAACACAAATACAGACAGAATATATAGACCCTAAACACAAATACAGACAGAATATATAGACCATAAACACAAATACAGACAGAATATATAGACCATAAACACAAATACAGACAGAATTTATAGACCATAAACACAAATACAGACAAAATATATAGACCCTAAACACAAATACAGACAGAATATATAGACCATAAACACAAATACAGACAGAATATATAGACCCTAAACACAAATACAGACAGAATATATAGTAAATTAACACAATATACAGACAGAATATGTAGACCATAAACACAAATACAGACAGAATATATAGTAAATTAACACAATATACAGACAGAATATGTAGACCATAAACACAAATACAGACAGAATATATAGTAAATTAACACAATATACAGACAGAATATATAGACCATAAACACAAATACAGACAGAATATATAGACCATAAACACAAATACAGACAGAATATATATTAAATTAACACAATATACAGACAGAACATATAGACCATAAACACAAATACAGACAGAATTTATAGACCATAAACACAAATACAGACAGAATATATAGACCATAAACACAAATACAGACAGAATATATAGACCCTAAACACAAATACAGACAGAATATATAGACCATAAACACAAATACAGACAGAATATATAGACCATAAACACAAATACAGACAGAATATATAGTAAATTAACACAATATACAGACAGAATATGTAGACCATAAACACAAATACAGACAGAATATATAGTAAATTAACACAATATACAGAC
>NW_027258589.1:62500-65222 GCF_045791955.1 Oncorhynchus clarkii lewisi
AACCCAGCCCAGACCCCAGCCCCCAGCCCAGACCCCAGACCCCAGCCCAGCCCCCAGCCCAGCCCCCAGCCCAGCCCCCAGCCCCCAGCCCCCAGCCCAGCCCCCAGTCCTGTCCAGCCCAACCCGCAGCCCAGCCCAGACCCCAGCCCAGCCCCCAGACCCCAGCCCCCAGTCCAGACCCCAGCCCAGCCCCCAGTCCAGCCCCCAGCCCAGAACCCGGCCCAGACCCCAGCCCAGCCCCCAGCCCAGCCCCCAGCCTGTCTAGCAGCGTGACACTGCTGAGAAAGATCCTGTATTTCAGTGAACCCAGAATGTTTGTGCTTTGAACCACTTAAAGGCTTAAATTATTGAAGCGAAGCAGTCTAATATAACTGTCTCACTCGGCTCCTATCTGCACTGCTGATGTGAGGAAGTAGACTTTATTAGAATTGGAAGCTGAACTGTCCCAGACATTATCGGGTTTTTTACACAAACTGTCCCAGACATTATCAGTTTATATAACAAACTGTCCCAGACATTATCAGTTTATATAACAAACTGTCCCAGACATTATCAGTTTATATAACAAACTGTCCCAGACATTATCAGTTTATATAACAAACTGTCCCAGACATTATCAGTTTATATAACAAACTGTCCCAGACATTATCAGTTTATATAACAAACTGTCCCAGACATTATCAGTTTATATAACAAACTGTCCCAGACATTATCAGTTTATATAACAAACTGTCCCAGACATTATCAGTTTATATAACAAACTGTCCCAGACATTATCAGTTTATATAACAAACTGACCCAGACATTATCAGTTTATATAACAAACTGTCCCAGACATTATCAGTTTATATAACAAACTGACCCAGACATTATCAGTTTATATAACAAACTGTCCCAGACATTATCAGTTTATATAACAAACTGTCCCAGACATTATCAGTTTATATAACAAACTGACCCAGACATTATCAGTTTATATAACAAACTGTCCCAGACATTATCAGTTTATATAACAAACTGACCCAGACATTATCAGTTTATATAACAAACTGACCCAGACATTATCAGTTTATATAACAAACTGTCCCAGACATTATCAGTTTATATAACAAACTGACCCAGACATTATCAGTTTATATAACAAACTGTCCCAGACATTATCAGTTTATATAACAAACTGTCCCAGACATTATCAGTTTATATAACAAACTGACCCAGACATTATCAGTTTATATAACAAACTGACCCAGACATTATCAGTTTATATAACAAACTGTCCCAGACATTATCAGTTTATATAACAAACTGTCCCAGACATTATCAGTTTATATAACAAACTGTCCCAGACATTATCAGTTTATATAACAAACTGTCCCAGACATTATCAGTTTATATAACAAACTGTCCCAGACATTATCAGTTTATATAACAAACTGTCCCAGACATTATCGGGTTTTTTACACAAACTGTCCCAGACATTATCAGTTTATATAACAAACTGTCCCAGACATTATCAGTTTATATAACAAACTGTCCCAGACATTATCAGTTTATATAACAAACTGTCCCAGACATTATCAGTTTATATAACAAACTGTCCCAGACATTATCAGTTTATATAACAAACTGTCCCAGACATTATCAGTTTATATAACAAACTGTCCCAGACATTATCAGTTTATATAACAAACTGACCCAGACATTATCGGGTTTTTTACACAAACTGTCCCAGACATTATCAGTTTATATAACAAACTGACCCAGACATTATCAGTTTATATAACAAACTGTCCCAGACATTATCAGTTTATATAACAAACTGTCCCAGACATTATCAGTTTATATAACAAACTGTCCCAGACATTATCAGTTTATATAACAAACTGTCCCAGACATTATCAGTTTATATAACAAACTGTCCCAGACATTATCAGTTTATATAACAAACTGTCCCAGACATTATCGGGTTTTTTACACAAACTGTCCCAGACATTATCAGTTTATATAACAAACTGTCCCAGACATTATCAGTTTATATAACAAACTGTCCCAGACATTATCAGTTTATATAACAAACTGTCCCAGACATTATCAGTTTATATAACAAACTGTCCCAGACATTATCAGTTTATATAACAAACTGACCCAGACATTATCGGGTTTTTTACACAAACTGTCCCAGACATTATCAGTTTATATAACAAACTGACCCAGACATTATCAGTTTATATAACAAACTGTCCCAGACATTATCAGTTTATATAACAAACTGTCCCAGACATTATCAGTTTATATAACAAACTGTCCCAGACATTATCAGTTTATATAACAAACTGTCCCAGACATTATCAGTTTATATAACAAACTGACCCAGACATTATTGGGTTTTTTACACAAACTGTCCCAGACATTATCAGTTTATATAACAAACTGACCCAGACATTATCAGTTTATATAACAAACTGTCCCAGACATTATCAGTTTATATAACAAACTGTCCCAGACATTATCAGTTTATATAACAAACTGACCCAGACATTATCGGGTTTTTTACACAAACTGTCCCAGACATTATCAGTTTATATAACAAACTGTCCCAGACATTATCAGTTTATATAACAAACTGTCCCAGACATTATCAGTTTATATAACAAACTGACCCAGACATTATCGGGTTTTTTACACAAACTGTCCCAGACATTATCAGTTTATATAACAAACT
>NW_027258590.1:0-5000 GCF_045791955.1 Oncorhynchus clarkii lewisi
AGTAGTAGTAGTTAGTGAGAGCTATTTGTCACGTGTTGACAGGCAGTCTGTGTGTTTGTGTTGCTCAGCGATTTTCATTATTCTGGTTGTTTGATTTGAGAGGTTGTCATCTGAAACCTGCTGACGTCAGCAGTTCTACCATCTCTCACACACACAGACCCACACACACACACAAAGACCCATACACACACACACACAGACGCACACACACAGACCCCCTACATACACAGACCAACAAACACACACAGACCCATACACACACACACAGACCCACACACACACACAGACCCACAAACACACACAGACCCATACACACACACACACACACACACAGACCCACACACACACAGACGCACACACACAGACCCCCCTACATACACAGACCCACAAACACACACAGACCCATACACACACACACACACACACACAGACGCACACACACACAGACCCACAAACACACAGACCCATACACACACACAGACCCACAAACACACACAGACCCCTACACACATGCACGCACGCACGCACGCACGCACACACACACACACACACACACACACACAGACGCACACACACACAGACCCACAAACACACAGACCCATACACACACACAGACCCACAAACACACACAGACCCCTACACACATGCACGCACGCACGCACGCACGCACACACACACACACACACACACACACACACACACACACACACACACACACACACACACACAGACCCCTACACACACACACACACACACAGACACACACACACACACACAGACCCCTACACACAGACGCCTACACACACACAAACACACACAGACCCACACACACACACACAGACACACATTTACACACACAGACAGACACGCACACACACACACACACACACACACACACACACACACACACACACACACACACACACACACACACACACACACACACACACACACACACACTGGGCACAGACACACACACACAGACACACACACACAGACACACACACACAGACACACATAGACACACACACACACACACACACACACACACACACACACACAAACACACACAGACACACACACACAGACACACACACACACAGACACACACACACACAGACACACACACACAGACACACACACACACAGACACACACACACAGACACACACACACACAGACACACACACACACTGGGCACAGACACACACAGAAAGTATTGTTACAAACACCTCTAAATCATGTGCATATGTGTGTAATCATGTGTGTGCGTGTGCGAGAGTGTGTGTGTGTCTGTGTCTTGAGTGTGTGCGTGCGTGCGTGTCCAGATATGTCTATGTGTCTGTGTGTGTGTGTGTGTCTGTGTCTTGAGTGTGTGTGTGTGTGCGTGTGTGTTTCTGTCTGAAGCTCTAGTCAACGTTAGGGAACGAGATTCAGCCGCAGGCCAATTTCTGTCAGACTAAATGGGATGGTCGGGGGGCCAGAACATAACAAAAATAATTGGTACACTGCAAATTGACCACAACTAAGCCCCAAAAATTATTGTATTTGAAAAGAGAAAGAGAGAGAAAGAAATAGAGAAGAGAGAGAGAGAGCCAGAGACAGTAGGAGACAGAGAGAAGACAGAGAGAAGAGAGAGCCAGAGAGAAGAGAGAGAGATAGAAATAGAGAAGAGAGAGAGAGAGAGACAGTAGGAGACAGAGAGAAGAGAGAGAGAAGAGAGAGAGATAGAAATAGAGAAGAGAGAGAGAGACCGAGACAGTAGGAGACAGAGAGAAGAGAGAGAGATAGAAATAGAGAAGAGAGAGAGAGACAGAGACAGTAGGAGACAGAGAGAAGAGAGAGAGATAGAAATAGAGAAGAGAGAGAGAGAGAGACAGAGAGAGACAGAGACAGTAGGAGACAGAGAGAAGAGAGCAAGGAGCCTTATTAAATTCCCGCCATTAGCTGATGCTAAAGCCTGCTCCCCCCCCCCCCCCCACCCCCAGCTATGACTGTAATCAGCACAGAGGCCAAAACTACACTGACACTCAACCCATAAACTACACTGATACACAACCCATAAACTACACTGATACACAACCCATAAACTACACTGATACACAACCCATAAACTACACTGATACTCAACCCATAAACTACACTGATACACAACCCACTGATACACAACCCATAAACTACACTGATACACAACCCATAAACTACACTGATATTCAACCCATAAACTACACTGATACACAACCCATAAACTACACTGATACACAACCCATAAACTACACTGATACACAACCCATAAACTACACTGATACACAACCCATAAACTACACTGATATTCAACCCATAAACTACACTGATATTCAACCCATAAACTACACTGATACTCAACCCATAAACTACACTGATACACAACCCATAAACTACACTGATACACAACCCATAAACTACACTGATACACAACCCATAAACTACACTGATACACAGCCCATAAACTACACTGATACTCAACCCATAAACTACACTGATACACAACCCATAAACTACACTGATACACAACCCCATAAACTACACTGACACTCAACCCATAAACTACACTGATACACAACCCATAAACTACACTGATACACAACCCATAAACTACACTGATACACAACCCATAAACTACACTGATACACAACCCATAAACTACACTGATACTCAACCCATAAACTACACTGATAAACAACCCATAAACTACACTGATACACAACCCATAAACTACACTGATACACAACCCATAAACTACACTGATACACAACCCATAAACTACACTGATACACAGCCCATAAACTACACTGATACACAACCCATACACTACACTGATACACAACCCATAAACTACACTGATACACAACCCATAAACTACACTGATACACAACCCATAAACTACACTGATACACAACCCATAAACTACACTGATACTCAACCCATAAACTACACTGATACACAACCCACTGATACTCAACCCATAAACTACACTGATACACAACCCAAACCACTGCAGCAGAGGTGTGTTTGTCTCCGTGCTCCTGCACATGTGTATATATGTATATATACATTATCGTTCTAAACACTTAGGGCAAAAATAAAATGAATCACTCAGGCCACAGGCCGCTTGTTGGCAAATCCTGTTCTGGTCTATCCTGCTGTCTGGTGAGTCCTGTTCGGGTCTATCCTACTGTCTGGTGAGTCCTGTTCTGGTCTATCCTGCTGTCTGGTGAGTCCCGTTCTATCCTGCTGTCTGGTGAGTCCTGTTCTGGTCTATCCTGCTGTCTGGTGAGTCCTGTTCTATCCTGCTGTCTGGTGAGTCCTGTTCTATCCTGCTGTCTGGTGAGTCCTGTTCTGGTCTATCCTGCTGTCTGGTGAGTCCTGTTCTATCCTGCTGCATGGTGAGTCCTGTTCTGGTCTATCCTGCTGTCTGGTGAGTCCTGTTCTGGTCTATCCTGCTGTCTGGTGAGTCCTGTTCTGGTCTATCCTGCTGTCTGGTGAGTCCTGTTCTGGTCTATCCTGCTGTCTGGTGAGTCCTGTTCTGGTCTATCCTGCTGTCTGGTGAGTCCTGTTCTGGTCTATCCTGCTGTCTGGTGAGTCCTGTTCTGGTCTATCCTGCTGTCTGGTGAGCCCTGTTCTATCCTGTGTCTGGTGAATCCTGTTCTGGTCTATCCTGCTGTCTGGTGAGTCCTGTTCTGGTCTATCCTGCTGTCTGGTGAGTCCTGTCCTGTTCTGTCCTGCTGTCTGGCGAGTTCTGTTCTGGTCTATCCTGCTGTCTGGTGAGTCCTGTTCTATTCTATCCTGCTGTCTGGTGAGTGCTCTTCTATCCTACTGTCTGGTGAGTCCTGTCCTATACTGCTGTCTGGTGAGTCCTGTTCTGGTCTATCCTGCTGTCTGGTGAGTCCGGTTCTGGTCTATCCTGCTGTCTGGTGAGTCCTGTTCTATCCTGCTGTCTGGTGAGTCCTGTTCTGGTCTATCCTGCTGTCTGGTGAGTCCTGTTCTGGTCCATCCTGCTGTCTGGTGAGTCCTGTTCTGGTCTATCCTACTGTCTGGTGAGTCCTGTTCTGGTCTATCCTGCTGTCTGGTGAGTCCTGTTCTATCCTGCTGTCTGGCGAGTCCTGTTCTGGTCTATCCTGCTGTCTGGTGAGTCCGGTTCTGGTCTATCCTGCTGTCTGGTGAGTCCTGTTCTATCCTGCTGTCTGGTGAGTCCTGTTCTGGTCTATCCTGCTGTCTGGTGAGTCCTGTTCTGGTCCATCCTGCTGTCTGGTGAGTCCTGTTCTGGTCTATCCTACTGTCTGGTGAGTCCTGTTCTGGTCTATCCTGCTGTCTGGTGAGTCCTGTTCTATCCTGCTGTCTGGTGAGTCCTGTTCTGGTCTATCCTGCTGTCTGGTGAGTCCTGTTCTGGTCCATCCTGCTGTCTGGTGAGTCCTGTTCTGGTCTA
The DNA here is from genome assembly GCF_045791955.1 of Oncorhynchus clarkii lewisi. Lineage (NCBI taxonomy): Eukaryota > Metazoa > Chordata > Actinopteri > Salmoniformes > Salmonidae > Oncorhynchus > Oncorhynchus clarkii. Next base: position 4,465 of record NW_027258590.1, read on the forward strand.
TCCTGCTGTCTGTTGAGTCCTGTTCTATCCTGCAGCCTGGTGAGTCCTGTGCTGGTCTATCCTGCTGTCTGGTGAGTCCTGTTCTGGTCTATCCTGTTGTCTGGTGAGTCCTGTTCTGGTCTATCCTGCTGTCTGGTGAGTCCTGTTCTATCCTGCAGCCTGGTGAGTCCTGTGCTGGTCTATCCTGCTGTCTGGTGAGTCCTGTTCTGGTCTATCCTGTTGTCTGGTGAGTCCTGTTCTGGTCTATCCTGCTGTCTGGTGAGTCCTGTTCTGGTCTATCCTGCTGTCTGGTGAGTCCTGTTCTGGTCTATCCTGTTGTCTGGTGAGCCCTGTTCTGGTCTATCCTGCTGCCTGGTGAGTCCTGTTGTGGTCTATCCTGTTGTCTGGTGAGTCCTGTTCTGGTCTATCCTGCTGTCTGGTGAGTCCTGTCCTATCCTGCTGTCTGGTGAGTCCTGTTCTATCCTGCTGTCTGGTGAGTCCTGGTCTATCCTACTGTCTCGTGAGTCCTGTTCTGTTCTGTCCTGCTGTCTGGTGAG
>NW_027258590.1:10000-15000 GCF_045791955.1 Oncorhynchus clarkii lewisi
CACAATGCAATAGCAGTTAACTGGTCTGTAACCATGACAACACGATGTAACATCAGTTAACTGGACTGTAACAATGACAACACAATGCAACAGCAGTTGATTGTACTAATGACAACACGATATAACAGCAGTTAACTGGACTGCAACCATGACAACACAAGTTAAAAGCGGTTAACTGGACTGTAACCATGACAACACAATGTAACATCAGTTAACTTGACTGTAACCATGACAACACAATACAACAGCAGTTGACTGTAACCATGCCAACGCGATGTAACATCAGTTACCTGGACTGTAACAATGACAACACAATGTAACAGCAGTTGATTGTACTAATGACAACACGATATAACAGCTGTTAACTGGACTGTAACCATGACAACACGATGTAACATCAGTTAACTGGACTGTAACCATGACAACACAATGCAATAGCAGTTAACTGGACTGTGACCATGACAACACGATTACAGCGTTCTGGTTAGTTTTCTTCCTCTTACAAAACTCCACTCTGACCTGTCTGTGTTAGTTCCCATGGGAACCCCAGTGGCACCTAGTGGCTGGAATACCCCTGTATTATGCCCCTCACACAACCAGCGCTAGTACAATCAGGTTAGTACTAAGGTCTGTGTGTTATAACAGGTTAGTACTGAGGTCTGTGTATTATACCAGGTTAGTACTGAGGTATGTGTGTTATAACAGGTTAGTACTGAGGTCTGTGTGATATAACAGGTTAGTACTGAGAACTGTGTGTTATAACAGGTTAGTACTGAGGTCTGTGTATTATAACAGGTTAGTACTGAGGTCTGTGTGTGTAATAACAGGTTAGTACTGAGAACTGTGTGTTATAACAGGTTAGTACTGAGGTCTGTGTATTATAAAAGGTTAGTACTGAGGTCTGTGTGTGTAATAACAGGTTAGTACTGAGGTCTGTGTGTTATAACAGGTTAGTACTGAGGTCTGTGTGTTATAACAGGTTAGTACTGAGGTCTGTGTATTATAACAGGTTAGTACTGAGGTCTGTGTGTTATAACAGGTTAGTACTGAGGTCTGTGTGTGTTATAACAGGTTAGTACTGAGGTCTGTGTGTTATAACAGGTTAGTACTGAGGTCTGTGTGTTATAACAGGTTAGTACTGAGAACTGTGTTATAACAGGTTAGTACTGAGGTCTGTGTGTTATAACAGGTTAGTACTGAGGTCTGTGTGTTATAACAGGTTAGTTCTGAGGTCTGTGTGTTATAACAGGTTAGTACTGAGGTCTGTGTGTTATAACAGGTTAGTACTGAGGTCTGTGTGTTATAACAGGTTAATACTGATAACTGTGTCATAACAGGTTAGTACTGAGGTCTGTGTGTGTTATAACAGGTTAGTACTGAGGTCTGTGTGTTATAACAGGTTAGTACTGAGGTCTGTGTATTATAACAGGTTAGTACTGAGGTCTGTGTGTGTAATAACAGGTTAGTACTGAGGTATGTGTGTGTAATAACAGTCTCTCTGAGAAGACCATCAATAGATTGGATCTCTAATCTCCATCCTCATATTACTCCAACCTTCCATCTTGGACAGAGCTTCTCTTCAGGAGGAGAACCCTCTCTTTTCAAGACTCAGCCTTCTTAGATTGAAATAGTACGATTCTGTGTGTTATAACAGGTTAGTACTGAGGTCTGTGTGTTATAACAGGTTAGTACTGAGAACTGTGTTATAACAGGTTAGTACTGAGGTCTGTGTGTTATAACAGGTTAGTACTGAGAACTGTGTTATAACAGGTTAGTACTGAGGTCTGTGTGTTATAACAGGTTAGTACTGAGGTCTGTGTGTTATAACAGGTTAGTACTGAGGTCTGTGTGTTATAACAGGTTAGTACTGAGGTCTGTGTGTTATAACAGGTTAGTACTGAGGTCTGTGTGTTATAACAGGTTAATACTGAGAACTGTGTTATAACAGGTTAGTACTGAGGTCTGTGTGTGTTATAACAGGTTAGTACTGAGGTCTGTGTGTTATAACAGGTTAGTACTGAGGTCTGTGTATTATAACAGGTTAGTACTGAGGTCTGTGTGTGTAATAACAGGTTAGTACTGAGGTATGTGTGTGTAATAACAGTCTCTCTGAGAAGACCATCAATAGATTGGATCTCTAATCTCCATCCTCATATTACTCCAACCTTCCATCTTGGACAGAGCTTCTCTTCAGGAAGAGAACCCTCTCTTTTCAAGACCCAGCCTTCTTAGATTGAAATAGTACGATTCTGTGTGTTATAACAGGTTAGTACTGAGGTCTGTGTGTTATAACAGGTTAGTACTGAGGTCTGTGTGTAATAACAGGTTAGTACTGAGTTATGTGTATTATAACAGGTTAGTACTGAGGTCTGTGTGTTATAACAGGTTAGTACTGAGAACTGTGTTATAACAGGTTAGTACTGAGGTCTGTGTGTTATAACAGGTTAGTACTGAGAACTGTGTTATAACAGGTTAGTACTGAGGTCTGTGTGTTATAACAGGTTAGTACTGAGGTCTGTGTGTTATAACAGGTTAGTACTGAGGTCTGTGTGTTATAACAGGTTAGTACTGAGGTCTGTGTGTTATAACAGGTTAGTACTGAGGTCTGTGTGTTATAACAGGTTAATACTGAGAACTGTGTTATAACAGGTTAGTACTGAGGTCTGTGTGTGTTATAACAGGTTAGTACTGAGGTCTGTGTGTTATAACAGGTTAGTACTGAGGTCTGTGTATTATAACAGGTTAGTACTGAGGTCTGTGTGTGTAATAACAGGTTAGTACTGAGGTATGTGTGTGTAATAACAGTCTCTCTGAGAAGACCATCAATAGATTGGATCTCTAATCTCCATCCTCATATTACTCCAACCTTCCATCTTGGACAGAGCTTCTCTTCAGGAGGAGAACCCTCTCTTTTCAAGACCCAGCCTTCTTAGATTGAAATAGTACGATTCTGTGTGTTATAACAGGTTAGTACTGAGGTCTGTGTGTTATAACAGGTTAGTACTGAGGTCTGTGTGTAATAACAGGTTAGTACTGAGGTCTGTGTATTATAACAGGTTAGTACTGAGGTCTCTGTGTGTTATAACAGCTTAGTACTGAGGTATGTGTGTTATAACAGGTTAGTACTGAGGTCTGTGTGTTATAACAGCTTAGTACTGAGGTCTGTGTGTTATAACAGGTTAGTACTGAGGTATGTGTGTTATAACAGGTTAGTACTGAGGTCTGTGTGTTATAACAGGTTAGTACTGAGGTCTGTGTATTATAACAGGTTAGTACTGAGGTCTGTGTATTATAACAGGTTAGTACTGAGGTCTGTGTGTTATAACAGGTTAGTACTGAGGGCTGTGTATTATAACAGGTTAGTACTGAGGTCTGTGTGTTATAACAGGTTAGTACTGAGGTATGTGTATTATAACAGGTTAGTACTGAGGTCTGTGTGTTATAACAGGTTAGTACTGAGGTCTCTGTGTGTTATAACAGCTTAGTACTGAGGTATGTGTGTTATAACAGGTTAGTACTGAGGTCTGTGTGTTATAACAGCTTAGTACTGAGGTCTGTGTGTTATAACAGGTTAGTACTGAGGTATGTGTGTTATAACAGGTTAGTACTGAGGTCTGTGTGTTATAACAGGTTAGTACTGAGGTCTGTGTATTATAACAGGTTAGTACTGAGGTCTGTGTATTATAACAGGTTAGTACTGAGGTCTGTGTGTTATAACAGGTTAGTACTGAGGGCTGTGTATTATAACAGGTTAGTACTGAGGTCTGTGTGTTATAACAGGTTAGTACTGAGGTATGTGTATTATAACAGGTTAGTACTGAGGTCTGTGTGTTATAACAGGTTAGTACTGAGGTATGTGTGTTATAACAGGTTAGTACTGAGGTCTGTGTATTATAACAGGTTAGTACTGAGAACTGTATTATAACAGGTTAGTACTGAGGTCTGTGTGTTATAACAGGTTAGTACTGAGAACTGTATTATAACAGGTTAGTACTGAGGTCTGTGTGTTATAACAGGTTAGTACTGAGGTATGTGTGTGTAATAACAGTCTCTCTGAGAAGACCATCAATAGATTGGATCTCTAATCCCCATCCTCATATTACTCCAACCTTCCATCTTGGACAGAGCTTCTCTTCAGGAGGAGAACCCTCTCTTTTCAAGACCCAGCCTTCTTAGATTGAAATAGTACGATTCTGTGGTGCCTAATGCACACGTTCAGCACACACAGACACACACACACACACACACACACACACACACACACACACACCTGTCTGATGGATCAGGGAGAAGAGGCAATCAACTATCCACGGCCACTAATGCAATAAGGCCAAGACGAATAGAAATAAACCACACCAAATCAATAGAGAGTGAGAGTGTGTGTGTGTGTGTGTGTGTGTGTGTGCGTGCGTGCGTGCGTGTGTGTGTGTGGTAATAACAGGGACATTCCGACAGATCAATTGTTATTTAATTCTGAGTGGGAGCCATCTCTATAATGACTCTATACCCAGGCCTCATTTTCTACTGAACCATTAGCTTCCCTAATCTACAATACTGTACACACACACTCACACACACACACACACACACACACACACACACACAATGATACAGTTTGAACTCTGTGTCTTTTATAAACAGTATAATGTCACAGCCCATGTGATGCTTCAATGTTGAAAGCGAGAGGACCCGACGCAGATGTTTGTTTAATGAGATCATTTCCTGCTTCTACTTCTGTTGGTGACAGTCCAGTGTCTACGGGCTTTTTACAGCTTCCTGTTTCCACTGACAGTCCAGTGTCTACGGGCTTTTACAGCTTCCTGTTTCCAGTGACAGTCCAGTGTCTACGGGCTTTTTACAGCTTCCTGTTTCCACTGACAGTCCAGTGTCTACGGGCTTTTACAGCTTCCTGTTTCCAGTGACAGTCCAGTGTCTACGGGCTTTTTACAGCTTCCTGTTTCCAGTGACAGTCCAGTGTCTACGGGCTTTTTACAGCTTCC
>NW_027258590.1:22500-42500 GCF_045791955.1 Oncorhynchus clarkii lewisi
GGTACCAGTATTGAGTCAGTGTGCAGGGGTACCAGTATTGAGTCAGTGTGCAGGGGTACCAGTACTGAGTCAATGTGCAGGGGTACCAGTACTGAGTCAATGTGCAGGGGTACCAGTACTGAGTCAATGTGCAGGGGTACCAGTACTGAGTCAATGTGCAGGGGTACCAGTACTGAGTGAATGTGCAGGGGTACCAGTACTGAGTCAATGTACAGGGGTACCAGTACTGAGTCAATGTGCAGGGGTACCAGTACTGAGTCAATGTGCAGGGGTACCAGTACTGAGTCAATGTGCAGGGGTACCGGTACTGAGTGAATGTGCAGGGGTACCGGTACTGAGTCAATGTGCAGGGGTACCGGTACTGAGTCAATGTGCAGGGGTACCAGTACTGAGTCAATGAGCAGGGGTACCAGTACTGAGTCAATGTGCAGGGGTACCAGTACTGAGTGAATGTGCAGGGGCACCAGTACTGAGTGAATGTGCAGGGGTACCAGTACTGAGTCAATGTGCAGGGGTACCAGTACTGAGTGAATGTGCAGGGGTACCAGTACTGAGTCAATGTGCAGGGGTACCAGTACTGAGTCAATGTGCAGGGGTACCAGTACTGAGCCAGTGTGCAGGGGTACCAGTACTGAGTGAATGTGCAGGGGTACCAGTACTGAGTGAATGTGCAGGGGTACCAGTACTGAGTGAATGTGCAGGGGTACCAGTACTGAGTGAATGTGCAGGGGTACCAGTACTGAGTGAATGTGCAGGGGTACCAGTATTGAGTCAGTGTGCAGGGGTACCAGTACTGAGTCAATGTGCAGGGGTACCAGTACTGAGTCAATGTGCAGGGAATACCAGTACTGAGTCAGTGTGCAGGGGTACCAGTACTGAGTCAATGTGCAGGGGTACCAGTACTGAGCCAATGTGCAGGGGTACCAGTACTGAGTGAATGTGCAGGGGTACCAGTATTGAGTCAGTGTGCAGGGGTACCAGTACTGAGTCAATGTGCAGGGGTACCAGTACTGAGTGAATGTGCAGGGGTACCAGTACTGAGTGAATGTGCAGGGGTACCAGTACTGAGTGAATGTGCAGGGGTACCAGTACTGAGTGATTGTGCAGGGGTACCAGTACTGAGCGAATGTGCAGGGGTACCAGTACTGAGTCAATGTGCAGGGGTACCAGTACTGAGTGAATGTGCAGGGGTACCAGTACTGAGTCAATGTACAGGGGTACCAGTACTGAGTCAATGTGCAGGGGTACCAGTACTGAGTCAATGTGCAGGGGTACCAGTACTGAGTCAATGTGCAGGGGTACCAGTACTGAGTCAATGTGCAGGGGTACCGGTACTGAGTGAATGTGCAGGGGTACCGGTACTGAGTCAATGTGCAGGGGTACCGGTACTGAGTCAATGTGCAGGGGTACCAGTACTGAGTCAATGCGCAGGGGTACCAGTACTGAGTCAATGTGCAGGGGTACCAGTACTGAGTGAATGTGCAGGGGCACCAGTACTGAGTGAATGTGCAGGGGTACCAGTACTGAGTCAATGTGCAGGGGTACCAGTACTGAGTGAATGTGCAGGGGTACCAGTACTGAGTGAATGTGCAGGGGTACCAGTATTGAGTCAGTGTGCAGGGGTACCAGTACTGAGTCAATGTGCAGGGGTACCAGTACTGAGTCAATGTGCAGGGGTACCAGTACTGAGTGAATGTGCAGGGGTACCAGTACTGAGCGAATGTGCAGGGGTACCAGTACTGAGTCAATGTGCAGGGGTACCAGTACTGAGTGAATGTGCAGGGGTACCAGTACTGAGTCAATGTACAGGGGTACCAGTACTGAGTCAATGTGCAGGGGTACCAGTACTGAGTCAATGTGCAGGGGTACCAGTACTGAGTCAATGTGCAGGGGTACCGGTACTGAGAGAATGTGCAGGGGTACCGGTACTGAGTCAATGTGCAGGGGTACCGGTACTGAGTCAATGTGCAGGGGTACCAGTACTGAGTCAATGCGCAGGGGTACCAGTACTGAGTCAATGTGCAGGGGTACCAGTACTGAGTGAATGTGCAGGGGCACCAGTACTGAGTGAATGTGCAGGGGTACCAGTACTGAGTCAATGTGCAGGGGTACCAGTACTGAGTGAATGTGCAGGGGTACCAGTACTGAGTCAATGTGCAGGGGTACCAGTACTGAGTCAATGTGCAGGGGTACCAGTACTGAGCCAGTGTGCAGGGGTACCAGTACTGAGTCAATGCGCAGGGGTACCAGTACTGAGTCAATGCGCAGGGGTACCAGTACTGAGTGAATGTGCAGGGGCACCAGTACTGAGTGAATGTGCAGGGGTACCAGTACTGAGTCAATGTGCAGGGGTACCAGTACTGAGTGAATGTGCAGGGGTACCAGTACTGAGTCAATGTGCAGGGGTACCAGTACTGAGTCAATGTGCAGGGGTACCAGTACTGAGTCAATGTGCAGGGGTACCAGTACTGAGCCAGTGTGCAGGGGTACCTGTACTGAGTCAATGCGCAGGGGTACCAGTACTGAGTGAATGTGCAGGGGTACCAGTACTGAGTCACTGTGCAGGGGTACCAGTACTGAGTCAATGTGCAGGGGTACCAGTACTGAGTCAATGTGCAGGGGTACCAGTACTGAGTCAATGTGCAGGGGTACCAGTACTGAGTCAATGTGCAGGGGTACCAGTACTGAGTCAATGTGCAGGGGTACCAGTACTGAGCCAGTGTGCAGGGGTACCAGTACTGAGTCAATGCGCAGGGGTACCAGTACTGAGTCAATGTGCAGGGGTACCAGTACTGAGTGAATGTGCAGGGGCACCAGTACTGAGTGAATGTGCAGGGGTACCAGTACTGAGTCAATGTGCAGGGGTACCAGTACTGAGTGAATGTGCAGGGGTACCAGTACTGAGTCAATGTGCAGGGGTACCAGTACTGAGTCAATGTGCAGGGGTACCAGTACTGAGTCAATGTGCAGGGGTACCAGTACTGAGTCAATGTGCAGGGGTACCAGTACTGAGTGAATGTGCAGGGGTACCAGTACTGAGTCAATGTGCAGGGCTACCAGTAATGGAGGTAGATATGTACATATAACTAGAAATAAAATAACTGATAGTAAACTGGAGCAGCATCAATAGTTTGTGTCAAAAGGGCCCATGCAGACAGTTAAATAGTTAACCAGTGTGCAGGGGTACCAGTAGCTACCCAGGCTAACTATTTAGCAGTCTTAGGGATTGGGGGTAGAAGCTGGACAGAGTCCTGTTGGCTGGTACCTGGTACCTCTAGCCCTCTCTGCAGAGAGAACAGTGACATTATCTCCCCCTCTCTCTCTCTCTCTCCCTATCCCTCAGCTTGTTTACATCAAATAAGTTGTTGATGACAAGCCACTGAGATCACATCAATTTGTTTACAGCTATCAGATTCAGAGGTTAGCGAGCTGCAAGAACGCTGACACACTGTTGTGTGAATCAGACGGGAACAGATTCCATCCAACCATCTCTCTCTCTCTTCTCTCCCCCCAGAGTCCATCCAACCATCTCTCTCTCTTCTCTCCCCCCAGAGTCCATCCAACCATCTCTCTCTCTCTTCTCTCCCCCCAGAGTCCATCCAACCATCTCTCTCTCTTCTCTCCCCCAGAGTCCATCCAACCATCTCTCTCTCTCTCTTCTCTCCCCCAGATTCCATCCAACCATATCTCTCTCTCTCTTCTCTCCCCCCAGAGTCCATCCAACCATCTCTCTCTCTCTTCTCTCCCCCCAGATTCCATCCAACCATCTCTCTCTCTCTCTTCTCTCCCCCCAGAGTCCATCCAACCATCTCTCTCTCTCTTCTCTCCCCCCAGAGTCCATCCAACCATCTCTCTCTCTTCTCTCCCCCAGAGTCCATCCAACCATCTCTCTCTCTCTCTTCTCTCCCCCAGATTCCATCCAACCATATCTCTCTCTCTCTTCTCTCCCCCCAGAGTCCATCCAACCATCTCTCTCTCTCTTCTCTCCCCCCAGATTCCATCCAACCATCTCTCTCTCTCTCTTCTCTCCCCCCAGAGTCCATCCAACCATCTCTCTCTCTCTTCTCTCCCCCCAGAGTCCATCCAACCATCTCTCTCTCTTCTCTCCCCCCAGATTCCATACAACCATCTCTCTCTTCTCACCCCCCAGAGTCCATACAACCATCTCTCTCTTCTCTCCCCCCAGATTCCATACAACCATCTCTCTCTTCTCACCCCCCAGATTCCATACAACCATCTCTCTCTCTTCTCTCCCCCCAGAGTCCATACAACCATCTCTCTCTTCTCACCCCCCCCCCCCCCCCCCCAGATATGAACTGCAACTTAAATACATATTCCAGTCCAAGTTCTATTTGAAGTCCATGAAAAAAAGCCGACACAAAAGAAAGTCTGTCCCCTGTCTGTGTGTGTGCGTGTGAGTTGAGTACCTCTCCAGCCAGTGGCTTGTTTCATGCAGCCTCTCAGGCCTTCTGTGACCCAGATTGAAGACAGGATTTCACACATTTAGGATTCTCCTCTATTAAACTCTCTCTTCCTCTCTCTCTGTCTCCTCCCCCTCTTTCTTTCCATCTCTTCCTCCCGCTCTCCTTCTCCCAAAGCCTGTCTTTTTCTGTTTCTCTCTCTCTCGCTTTTCAGAGGAAGAACAAAGTGAGGTCTAGGCAGAGGAGTGAAACGGTGTCAGGTAGAGAGAACAGTCTCACTCCCCCCTCTTTTCATCCCCTCTCACCACCTACCCCTTCTTTTCATCCCCTCTCACCACCTACCCCCTCTTTTCATCCCCTCTCACCACCTACCCCCTCTTTTCATCCCCTCTCACCACCTACCCCCACTTTTCATCCCCTCTCACCACCTACCCCCTCTTTTCACCCCCTCTCACCACCTACCCCCTCTTTTCATCCCCTCCCTCCACCGTCTTTCTCCCTCTCTCTTCTCTCATTCTTCCTAAATCATCAAAAGGATTTAAAATGCCAGCAGACGTAATGAGGCTGAATGCTGAAAGCTCTCTATTTCTCTCTCCATCTCTCTCCTCCCTCCTCGCTCTCTCTCTCTCTCCTCCCCTCACTCCTCTCTCTCTGCCACACTCTGCCTTCATCTCTCCCGTTCTCTGTCTCTCTCCGTCCCTTCCCTCTCTCACTCTTTTCTTCTGTAGTGTTACTCAGTAGAAGATGCTAAACAGAATAATTGGGTCATACGTGTGTGTGTGTGTGCGCGTGTGTCTGTGTGTGTGTGTGTGTGTGTGTGTGTCTGTGTGTGTGTGTGTGTGTGTCTGTGCGTGCGTGCGTGCGTGTGTGTGTGTGTGTAGGAATGATAAAACACAGTCATTTGTTCCTCTCCTCTTTTAATAGAACGTCTTATACAACCCTGCTCTGTCACTGTCTCTCTGAGTAGAAGTAGTCAACTGCTGGGTACTGATATCCTCTGCACGTGTGTGTGTGTGTGTGTGTGTGTGTGTGTGTGTGTGTGTGTGTGTGTGTGTGTGTGTGTGTGTGTGTGTGTGTGTGTGTGTGTGTGTGTGTGTGTGTGTGCCAGCTTCCTGGTAATGCCTGGGCTTTAGTTCAGCGGGATGACAGGACAGGTGTGTGTATGCTAGCTTCCTGGTAATGCCTGGGCTTTAGTTCAGCGGGATGACAGGACAGGTGTGTGTATGCTAGCTTCCTGGTAATGCCTGGGTTTTAGTTCAGCGGGATGACAGGACAGGTGTGTGTATGCTAGCTTCCTGGTAATGCCTGGGCTTTAGTTCAGCGGGATGACAGGACAGGTGTGTGTATGCTAGCTTCCTGGTAATGCCTGGGCTTTAGTTCAGCGGGATGACAGGACAGGTGTGTGTATGCTAGCTTCCTGGTAATGCCTGGGCTTTAGTTCAGTGGGACGACATGACAGGTGTGTGTGCTAGCTTCCTGGTAATGCCTGGGCTTTAGTTCAGTGGGATGACAGGACAGGTGTGTGTGCTAGCGCCCTGCTTTGGGGAAAATCAAAATAATCTGACATATGCTAAGTGTCAGCGATGGTAACTAAGCAACACGCTTGTCACTCTTTACGATGTCACTTCCTTTACAGTCAAAAACCTCTCAGAGAGAGAGAAAACCCCTTAAGAGTGCTTTAGGGGGACGGGGGACAGGGACAGCGACAGGGAGGCGTGTGTGTGTGTGTGTGCATCGCAGTAATCTGAGTTAAACACTAATTAAACTGGATGGGCCAGGTTACAACCTCACAGCTCATAATGCTGACCACAATCTAAGATATCCCACACTTTCTCTCTCTCTCTCTCTCTAAGCAGAAAACAGACAGAGTGAGAGAGAGAGAGAGAGAGACCCTTCTCATATCTCTCTCTCCACTCTCCTACCTCTCTGACCCTTCTCTTATCTCCCCGTCTCTCTCTCTCTCTCTCTCCACTCTCAGACCTCTGTCACATCTCCCTCTCTCACCCTTCTCATATCTCTCTCTCACCCTTCTCATTTCTCCCTCTCTCTCACCCTTTCCCTGTCTCTCTCCCTCCCTCTCACCCTTTCCCTGTCTCTCTCCCTCCCTCTCACCCTTTCCCTGTCTCTCTCCCTCCCTCTCACCCTTTCCATGTCTCTCTCTCACCCTTCCCACGTCTCTCTCCCTCTCTCTCTCTATCTCTCTCGCGCTCTCTCTCACCCTTCTAAAATGTCCATATATGTCTACCTCTCTCTCTCTCTTTCCTCTCTCTCACCCTTTCCATGTCTCTCTCTCACCCTTCCCATGTCTCTCTCTCTCTCTCCCCCTCTCTCTCTCTCTCTCTCTCTCGCTCTCTCTCTCTCTCTCTCTCACCCTTCTAAAATGTCCATGTATGTCTACCTCTCTCTCTCTCTCTGTCTCTCTCTCTCTCTCTCTCTGTCTCTCTCTCTGTCTCTGTCTCTCTCTCTCTCTCTCTCTCTCTCTCTCTCTCTCACCCTTCTAAAATATCCATATATGTCTACCTCTCTCTCTCTCTCTCTTTCCTCTCTATCCTCTCTCTCTTAGTAGAATATTAATGCATCCAGATATTGTTGTCATCCAGTTCATCTAATTAAATATGCACAAGTGTTAATGAGACAGTGGACTCCTCCCCATTCCCAGACTGCCCTAGTTACAGGAAGGAACACACTATGATGGAACAACTGGAGCAATCACCACAAACCCGCTGTAGAACACGAAAACAAAAGAATACACAATACGACACCATACAACCCCTAGCAACCCTACCCAACACCAGACTAATGTACACCCTACAACCCCTAGCAACCCTACCCAACACCAGACTAACATACACCCTACAACCCCTGCCCAACACCAGACTAATGTACACCCTACAACCCCTACCCAACACCAGACTAATGTACACCCTACAACCCCTACCCAACACCAGACTAATATACACCCTACAACCCCTACCAACACCAGACTAATATACACCCTATAACCCCTGCCCAACACCAGACTAATGTACACCCTACAACCCCTACCCAACACCAGACTAATGTACACCCTACAACCCCTACCCAACACCAGACTAATATACACCCTACAATCCCTACCAACACCAGACTAATATACACCCTATAACCCCTGCCCAACACCAGACTAATATACACCCTACAACCCCTACCAACACCAGACTAATATACACAGTACAATCCAGAACTAATCTAGAACTACACCATATAGAAAGAACATTGTAGAGATAAACCATCTAGAGGTACACATTCTAGAACTACACCACCTAGAACTACACCACCTAGAACTACACCATCTAGAGATACACCATCTAGAACCACGCCATATAAAACTACACCACCTAGAACTACACCACCTAGAACTACACCATCTAGAGATACACCATCTAGAACCACGCCATATAAAACTACACCATCTAGATATACACAATCTAGACCTACACCATGTAGAGGTACACCTACTTGAACTACATCATGTTGAACTACATTACCTAGAGATACACCTTCTAGAACTACACCATCTAGAGATACACATTCTAGAACACTACCATCTAGAGATACACATTCTACTTCTACACCATCTAGAGATATACCATCTAGAGATACACATACTAGAACTACACCATCTAGAACTACACCATCTAGAACTACACCATCTAGAACTACACCATCTTGAGATATACCATCTAGAGATACACATACTAGAACTACACCATCTATAGATACACATACTAGAACTACACCATCTAGAACTACACCATCTAGAACTACACCATCTTGAGATACACCATTTAGAGATACACATTCTAGAACTACACCATCTAGAACACCACCATCTAGAGATACACATTCTACTTCTACACCATCTAGAGATATACCATCTAGAGATACACATACTAGAACTACACCATCTAGAGATACACATACTAAAACTACACCATCTTGAGATACACCATCTAGAGATACACATTCTAGAGAAACCCTCACTCACAAATTATCTCCCTCCCTCCCTCCCTCCCTCCCTCCCTCCCTCCCTCCCTCCCTCCCTCCATCTCCTATCACGCGTCCATCTCCAGTCATGCGTGTAGGCTGAGTAAAGATTCTGTGTTCTTACACCATGGAGAGGGAGGGGGGGACAAAATGGGCACATGCAGAGCACAGTAGGACACACGCACCCACACACCACATGCACAAACACACACACATACACATCCACCAATACGCACCCATCCCCCCCCCCACGCACACACACACACACACACACACACACACACACACACACACACACACACACACACACACACACACACACACACACACACACACACCAGACTACATTCTCACTTTATCACCAGTTGTACCACATCCCTTCCCTGTAGAATACACACCATGTCAGCGAAGGAAAACAGAAACACTTCACACACACACTCTGGTCCCCCGTCAGACATCAGTCCTGTGTTTACAGTCTATAACCTCAGATCTATAAGGACAGAACACACTCTGGTCCCCCGTCAGACATCAGTCCTGTGTTTACAGTCTATAACCTCAGATCTATAAGGACAGAACACACTCTGGTCCCTCGTCAGACATCAGTCCTGTGTTTACAGTCTGTAACCTCAGATCTATAAGGACAGAACACACTCTGGTCCCCCGTCAGACATCAGTCCTGTGTTTACAGTCTGTAACCTCAGATCTATAAGGACAGAACACACTCTGGTCCCCCGTCAGACATCAGTCCTGTGTTTACAGTCTATAACCTCAGATCTATAAGGACAGAACACACTCTGGTCCCCCGTCAGACATCAGTCCTGTGTTTACAGTCTGTAACCTCAGATCTATAAGGACAGAACACACTCTGGTCCCCCGTCAGACATCAGTCCTGTGTTTACAGTCTATAACCTCAGATCTATAAGGACAGAACACACTCTGGTCCCCCGTCAGACATCAGTCCTGTGTTTACAGTCTATAACCTCAGATCTATAAGGACAGAACACACTCTGGTCCCCCGTCAGACATCAGTCCTGTGTTTACAGTCTATAACCTCAGATCTATAAGGACAGAACACACTCTGGTCCCACATCACACTCGGAACACCCCCTGTACACCTCCACAATCTGCCAGAGAGGTCAACCTGCCAGAGAGACCAATCTGCCAGAGAGGCCAACCTGCCAGAGAGACCAACCTGCCAGAGAGACCAACCTGTCAGAGAGACCAACCTGTTAGAGAGGCCAACCTGCCAGAGAGACCAACCTGCCAGAGAGACCAACCTGCCAGAGATACCAACCTGTTAGAGAGGCCAACCTGCCAGAGAGACCAACCTGCCAGAGGGAACAACCTGCCAGAGAGACCAACCTACCAGAGAGACCAACCTGCCAGAGAGACCAACCATCTGTGCCTTCAGGCATATCTAATAAAACTGCTAAAGGATACAGAACACACACCACCACAGGTATACTACCACATTATCACCCCACAGAAACAGACAGCACCACCACATTATCATCCCACAGAAACACACATCACCACAGGTATACTACCACATTATCACCCCACAGAAACACACACCACCACATTATCACCCCACAGAAACACACACCACCACAGGTATACTACAACATTATCACCCCACAGAAACACACACCACAACATTATCACCCCACAGAAACACACACCACCACAGGTATACTACAACATTATCACCCCACAGAAACAGACAGCACCACCACATTATCATCCCACAGAAACACACACCACCACAGGTATACTACCACATTATCACCCCACAGAAACAGACAGCACCACCGGAATACTACCACATTATCACCCCACAGAAACAGACAGCACCACAGGTATACTACCACATTATCACCCCACAGAAACAGACAGCACAACCACATTATCACCCCACAGAAACAGACAGCACCACCACATTATCACCCCACAGAAACAGACAGCACCGCCACATTATCACCCCACAGAAACAGACAGCACCGCCACATTATCACCCCACAGAAACACACACCACCACATTATCACCCCACAGAAACACACACCACCACATTATCACACCACAGAAACACACACCACCACATTATCACCCCACAGAAACACACACCACCACATTACCACCCCACATAAACACACACCACAGGTGTACTACCACATTATCACCCCCCAGGTGTACTACCACATTATCACCACCACAGGTGTACTACCACATTATCACCACCACAGGTGTACTACCACATTATCACCCCACAGGTATACTACCACATTATCACCCCACAGGTATACTACCACATTATCACCACCACAGGTGTACTACCACATTATCACCACCACAGGTGTACTACCACATTATTACACCACAGGTATACTACTACATTATCACCACATTATCCCCAATGTGCAGGGGTACCAGTACTGAGTCAATGTGCAGGGGTACCAGTACTGAGTCAATGTGCAGGGGAACCAGTACTGAGTCAATGTGCAGGGGTACCAGTACTGAGTGAATGTGCAGGGCTACCAGTACTGAGCCAATGTGCAGGGGTACCAGTACTGAGTCAATGTGCAGGGGCACCAGTACTGAGTCAATGTGCAGGGGGTACCAGTACTGAGTCAATGTGCAGGGGTACCAGTACTGAGTCAATGTGCAGGGGTACCAGTACTGAGTCAATGTGCAGGGGTACCAGTACTGAGTCAATGTGCAGGGGTACCAATACTGAGTCAATGTGCAGGGGTACCAGTACTGAGTCAATGTGCAGGGGTACCAGTACTGAGTCAATGTGCAGGGGTACCAGTACTGAGTCAATGTGCAGGGGTACCAATACTGAGTCAATGTGCAGGGGCACCAGTACTGAGTCAATGTGCAGGGGTACCAGTACTGAGTCAATGTGCAGGGGTACCAGTACTGAGTCAATGTGCAGGGGCACCAGTACTGAGTCAATGTGCAGGGGTACCAGTACTGAGTCAATGTGCAGGGGTACCAGTACTGAGTCAATGTGCAGGGGTACCAGTACTGAGTCAATGTGCAGGGGTACCAATACTGAGTCAATGTGCAGGGGTACATATAACTAGAAATAAAATAGCTGATAGTAAACTGTAGCAGTGTGTGATGATTGAAACAAGTTACTGTGGAAAAAGGGGTCAATGCAGATGAACGTGGAGCTCTCTCAACCTTCTAACAAAGGAGATAATTGGAAAACATCATTCTGGATGCTGACTTGAATTAGTTGTCTGATTCATCAGGGGAGCGAGGTGGGGGAGGGGGGGGTGATGTCACAGTTTAATTAAGGATAATTGTTAAATATACATTAGCAGTCATTTCAAATGTCACACGCTCGCTGCGTAATTACTCACACCAGCTTATCGTGTCCATCACACATTCATATATTTTGTAAATATATTTACATGTACAAAACTGCTTATTTTTTTCTTACCTTTATTTAACCAGGCAAGTCAGTTAAGAACAAATTCTTATTTTCAATGACAGCCTAGGAACAGTGGGTTACCTGGTCTAGGAACAAGGGGGTTAACTGCCTGTTCAGGGGCAGAACGACAGATTTTTACCTTGTCAGCTCGGGGAGTTGAACTTGCAACCTTCCGGTTACTAGTCCAACGCTCTAACCGCTAGGCTACCCTGCCGCCCCATTCTTGACACAATGCCCACTTAACCCGGAAGCCAGCCGCACCAATGTGTAGGAGGAAACACTGTACACCTGGCGACCGTGTCAGCGTGCACTGCGCCCGGCCCGCCACAGGGGTCGCTAGTGCGCGATGGGACAAGAACATCCCTGCTGGCCAGTAACAACAGTGTATGTGATGTCCCCAATTTTTTTTTGCAAAAATGGGGTCAATGCAGAGCACTCTCAACCTTTAAATAAAGGAGTTAATTGGAAAACATAATTCTGTATGCTGAGTTAAATTAGCTGTCTGATTCAGCAGGGGAGGGAGGGGGGGAGAAATTATGTCACAGTTTAATTAAGGATAATTGTTAAATACACATGACAGTCATTGTCACGTCTGCCCCCCCCCCCCCCCCCTCCGGCGCTTGAGGGCGCCAGGCTGCTCTGCATCACGCACTCCTATCATGCATTACGCACACCTGCTTTCCCTCGTCACGCGCGTCAGTGATATTGGTCAAACCTGGACTCACTCATCACCTGTTTATTTCCTCCTCTATATCTGTCAGTTCCCTGCTCTGTTCCCTGCTCTATGAGACATGGAGGAAGTTATATGTGTCAGTTCCCTGCTCTGTTCCCTGCTCTATGAGACATGGAGGAAGGTATATGTGTCAGTTCCCTGCTCTATGAGACATGGAGGAAGGTATATGTGTCAGTTATCTGCTCTGTTCCCTGCTCTATGAGACATGGAGGAAGGTATATGTGTCAGTTCCCTGCTCTATGAGACATGGAGGAAGGTATATGTGTCAGTTCCCTGCTCTATGAGACATGGAGGAAGGTATGTGTCAGTTACCTGCTCTGTTCCCTGCTCTATGAGACATGGAGGAAGGTATGTGTCAGTTACCTGCTCTGTTCCCTGCTCTATGAGACATGGAGGAAGGTATATGTGTCAGTTCCCTGCTCTGTTCCCTGCTCTATGAGACATGGAGGAAGGTATATGTGTCAGTTCCCTGCTCTATGAGACATGGAGGAAGGTATATGTGTCAGTTCCCTGCTCTATGAGACATGGAGGAAGGTATATGTGTCAGTTCCCTGCTCTATGAGACATGGAGGAAGGTATATGTGTCAGTTCCCTGCTCTGTTCCCTGCTCTATGAGACACGGAGGAAGGTATATGTGTCAGTTCCCTGCTCTATGAGACATGGAGGAAGGTATATGTGTCAGTTCCCTGCTCTATGAGACATGGAGGAAGGTATGTGTCAGTTCCCTGCTCTATGAGACATGGAGGAAGGTATATGTGTCAGTTCCCTGCTCTATGAGACATGGAGGAAGGTATGTGTCAGTTACCTGCTCTGTTCCCTGCTCTATGAGACATGGAGGAAGGTATGTGTCAGTTACCTGCTCTGTTCCCTGCTCTATGAGACATGGAGGAAGGTATATGTGTCAGTTCCCTGCTCTATGAGACATGGAGGAAGGTATATGTGTCAGTTCCCTGCTCTATGAGACATGGAGGAAGGTATATGTGTCAGTTCCCTGCTCTATGAGACATGGAGGAAGGTATATGTGTCAGTTCCCTGCTCTATGAGACATGGAGGAAGGTATATGTGTCAGTTCCCTGCTCTGTTCCCTGCTCTATGAGACATGGAGGAAGGTATATGTGTCAGTTCCTGCTCTATGAGACATGGAGGAAGGTATATGTGTCAGTTCCCTGCTCTGTTCCCTGCTCTATGAGACACGGAGGAAGGTATATGTGTCAGTTCCCTGCTCTGTTCCCTGCTCCATGAGACACGGAGGAAGGTATATGTGTCAGTTCCCTGCTCTATGAGACATGGAGGAAGGTATGTGTCAGTTACCTGCTCTGTTCCCTGCTCTATGAGACATGGAGGAAGGTATATGTGTCAGTTCCCTGCTCTATGAGACATGGAGGAAGGTATATGTGTCAGTTCCTGCTCTATGAGACATGGAGGAAGGTATATGTGTCAGTTCCCTGCTCTATGAGACATGGAGGAAGGTATATGTGTCAGTTCCCTGCTCTATGAGACATGGAGGAAGGTATATGTGTCTGTTCCCTGCTCTATGAGACATGGAGGAAGGTATATGTGTCAGTTCCCTGCTCTGTTCCCTGCTCTATGAGACATGGAGGAAGGTATATGTGTCAGTTCCCTGCTCTATGAGACATGGAGGAAGGTATATGTGTCTGTTCCCTGCTCTATGAGACATGGAGGAAGGTATATGTGTCAGTTCCCTGCTCTATGAGACATGGAGGAAGGTATGTGTGTCAGTTCCCTGCTCTATGAGACATGGAGGAAGGTATATGTGTCAGTTATCTGCTCTGTTCCCTGCTCTATGAGACATGGAAGGTATATGTGTCAGTTATCTGCTCTGTTCCCTGCTCTACGAGACATGGAGGAAGGTATATGTGTCAGTTCCCTGCTCTGTTCCCTGCTCTATGAGACATGGAGGAAGGTATATGTGTCAGTTCCCTGCTCTGTTCCCTGCTCTATGAGACATGGAGGAAGGTATATGTGTCAGTTCCCTGCTCTATGAGACATGGAGGAAGGTATATGTGTCAGTTATCTGATCTGTTCCCTGCTCTATGAGACATGGAGGAAGGTATATGTGTCAGTTCCCTGCTCTATGAGACATGGAGGAAGGTATATGTGTCAGTTCCCTGCTCTATGAGACATGGAGGAAGGTATATGTGTCAGTTCCCTGCTCTATGAGACATGGAGGAAGGTATGTGTCAGTTACCTGCTCTGTTCCCTGCTCTATGAGACATGGAGGAAGGTATGTGTCAGTTACCTGCTCTGTTCCCTGCTCTATGAGACATGGAGGAAGGTATATGTGTCAGTTCCCTGCTCTGTTCCCTGCTCTATGAGACATGGAGGAAGGTATATGTGTCAGTTCCCTGCTCTGTTCCCTGCTCCATGAGACACGGAGGAAGGTATATGTGTCAGTTCCCTGCTCTATGAGACATGGAGGAAGGTATGTGTCAGTTACCTGCTCTGTTCCCTGCTCTATGAGACATGGAGGAAGGTATATGTGTCAGTTCCCTGCTCTATGAGACATGGAGGAAGGTATGTGTCAGTTCCCTGCTCTATGAGACATGGAGGAAGGTATATGTGTCAGTTCCCTGCTCTATGAGACATGGAGGAAGGTATGTGTCAGTTACCTGCTCTGTTCCCTGCTCTATGAGACATGGAGGAAGGTATGTGTCAGTTACCTGCTCTGTTCGCTGCTCTATGAGACATGGAGGAAGGTATATGTGTCAGTTCCCTGCTCTATGAGACATGGAGGAAGGTATATGTGCCAGTTCCCTGCTCTATGAGACATGGAGGAAGGTATATGTGTCAGTTCCCTGCTCTAGGAGACATGGAGGAAGGTATATGTGTCAGTTCCCTGCTCTGTTCCCTGCTCTATGAGACATGGAGGAAGGTATATGTGTCAGTTCCTGCTCTATGAGACATGGAGGAAGGTATATGTGTCAGTTCCCTGCTCTGTTCCCTGCTCTATGAGACATGGAGGAAGGTATATGTGTCAGTTCCCTGCTCTGTTCCCTGCTCCATGAGACACGGAGGAAGGTATATGTGTCAGTTCCCTGCTCTATGAGACATGGAGGAAGGTATGTGTCAGTTACCTGCTCTGTTCCCTGCTCTATGAGACATGGAGGAAGGTATATGTGTCAGTTCCCTGCTCTATGAGACATGGAGGAAGGTATATGTGTCAGTTCCTGCTCTATGAGACATGGAGGAAGGTATATGTGTCAGTTCCCTGCTCTATGAGACATGGAGGAAGGTATATGTGTCAGTTCCCTGCTCTATGAGACATGGAGGAAGGTATATGTGTCTGTTCCCTGCTCTATGAGACATGGAGGAAGGTATATGTGTCAGTTCCCTGCTCTGTTCCCTGCTCTATGAGACATGGAGGAAGGTATATGTGTCAGTTCCCTGCTCTATGAGACATGGAGGAAGGTATATGTGTCTGTTCCCTGCTCTATGAGACATGGAGGAAGGTATATGTGTCAGTTCCCTGCTCTATGAGACATGGAGGAAGGTATGTGTGTCAGTTCCCTGCTCTATGAGACATGGAGGAAGGTATATGTGTCAGTTATCTGCTCTGTTCCCTGCTCTATGAGACATGGAAGGTATATGTGTCAGTTATCTGCTCTGTTCCCTGCTCTATGAGACATGGAGGAAGGTATATGTGTCAGTTCCCTGCTCTGTTCCCTGCTCTATGAGACATGGAGGAAGGTATATGTGTCAGTTCCCTGCTCTGTTCCCTGCTCTATGAGACATGGAGGAAGGTATTTGTGTCAGTTCCCTGCTCTATGAGACATGGAGGAAGGTATATGTGTCAGTTCCCTGCTCTATGAGACACGGAGGAAGGTATATGTGTCAGTTCCTGCTCTATGAGACATGGAGGAAGGTATATGTGTCAGTTCCCTGCTCTATGAGACATGGAGGAAGGTATATGTGTCAGTTCCCTGCTCTATGAGACACGGAGGAAGGTATATGTGTCAGTTCCTGCTCTATGAGACATGGAGGAAGGTATATGTGTCAGTTCCTGCTCTATGAGACATGGAGGAAGGTATATGTGTCAGTTCCCTGCTCTGTTCCCTGCTCTATGAGACATGGAGGAAGGTATATGTGTCAGTTCCTGCTCTATGAGACATGGAGGAAGGTATATGTGTCAGTTCCTGCTCTATGAGACACGGAGGAAGGTATATGTGTCAGTTCCCTGCTCTATGAGACATGGAGGAAGGTATATGTGTCAGTTCCCTGCTCTATGAGACATGGAGGAAGGTATATGTGTCAGTTCCTGCTCTATGAGACATGGAGGAAGGTATATGTGTCAGTTCCTGCTCTATGAGACACGGAGGAAGGTATATGTGTCAGTTCCCTGCTCTATGAGACATGGAGGAAGGTATATGTGTCAGTTCCCTGCTCTATGAGACATGGAGGACATGGAGACATTAGAGTGATGTCACACTGATATGTCCAGGTAAATTAAACATGTTCCAGAACCATTTTAGAGTGATGTCACACTGATATGTCCAGGTAAATAAAACAACCATATTAGAGTGATGTCACACTGATATGTCCAGGTAAATTAAACAACCATATTAGAGTGATGTCACACTGATATGTCCAGGTAAATAAAACAACCATATTAGAGTGATGTCACACTGATATGTCCAGGTAAATAAAACAACCATATTAGAGTGATGTCACACTGATATGTCCAGGTAAATAAAACAACCATATTAGAGTGATGTCACACTGATGTGTCCAGGTAAATTAAACAACCATATTAGAGTGATGTCACACTGATATGTCCAGGTAAATTAAACATGTTCCAGAACCATATTAGAGTGATGTCACACTGATATGTCCAGGTAAATAAAACAACCATATTAGAGTGATGTCACACTGATATGTCCAGGTAAATAAAACAACCATATTAGAGTGATGTCACACTGATATGTCCAGGTAAATAAAACAACCATATTAGAGTGATGTCACACTGATATGTCCAGGTAAATAAAACAACCATATTAGAGTGATGTCACACTGATATGTTCAGGTAAATAAAACAACCATATTAGAGTGATGTCACACTGATATGTCCAGGTAAATAAAACAACCATATTAGAGTGATGTCACACTGATATGTCCAGGTAAATAAAACAACCATATTAGAGTGATGTCACACTGATATGTCCAGGTAAATTAAACATGTTCCAGAACCATATTAGAGTGATGTCACACTGATATGTCCAGGTAAATAAAACAACCATATTAGAGTGATGTCACACTGATATGTCCAGGTAAATAAAACAACCATATTAGAGTGATGTCACACTGATATGTCCAGGTAAATAAAACAACCATATTAGAGTGATGTCACACTGATATGTCCAGGTAAATAAAACAACCATATTAGAGTGATGTCACACTGATATGTCCAGGTAAATAAAACAACCATATTAGAGTGATGTCACACTGATATGTCCAGGTAAATAAAACAACCATATTAGAGTGATGTCACACTGATATGTCCAGGTAAATAAAACAACCATATTAGAGTGATGTCACACTGATATGTTCAGGTAAATAAAACAACCATATTAGAGTGATGTCACACTGATATGTCCAGGTAAATAAAACAACCATATTAGAGTGATGTCACACTGATATGTCCAGGTAAATAAAACAACCATATTAGAGTGATGTCACACTGATATGTCCAGGTAAATTAAACATGTTCCAGAACCATATTAGAGTGATGTCACACTGATATGTCCAGGTAAATAAAACAACCATATTAGAGTGATGTCACACTGATATGTCCAGGTAAATAAAACAACCATATTAGAGTGATGTCACACTGATATGTCCAGGTAAATAAAACAACCATATTAGAGTGATGTCACACTGATATGTCCAGGTAAATAAAACAACCATATTAGAGTGATGTCACACTGATATGTCCAGGTAAATTAAACATGTTCCAGACCATATTAGAGTGATGTCACACTGATATGTCCAGGTAAATAAAACAACCATATTAGAGTGATGTCACACTGATATGTCGAGGTAAATAAAACAACAATATTAGAGTGATGTCACACTGATATGGCGAGGTAAATAAAACGACTATATTAGAGTGATGTCACACTGATATGTCGAGGTAAATAAAACAACTATATTAGAGTGATGTCACACTGATATGTCCAGGTAAATAAAACAACCATATTAGAGTGATGTCACACTGATATGTCCAGGTAAATAAAACAACCATATTAGAGTGATGTCACACTGATATGTTCAGGTATATAAAACAACCATATTAGAGTGATGTCACACTGATATGTCCAGGTAAATAAAACAACCATATTAGAGTGATGTCACACTGATATGTCCAGGTAAATAAAACAACCATATTAGAGTGATGTCACACTGATATGTCCAGGTAAATAAAACAACCATATTAGAGTGATGTCACACTGATATGTCCAGGTAAATAAAACAACCATATTAGAGTGATGTCACACTGATATGTCCAGGTAAATTAAACAACCATATTAGAGTGATGTCACACTGATATGTCCAGGTATATAAAACAACCATATTAGAGTGATGTCACACTGATATGTCCAGGTATATAAAACAACCATATTAGAGTGATGTCACACTGATATGTCCAGGTAAATTAAACAACCATATTAGAGTGATGTCACACTGATATGTCCAAGTAAATAAAACAACCATATTAGAGTGATGTCACACTGATATGTCCAGGTAAATAAAACAACCATATTAGAGTCACACTGATATGTCACACTGATATGTCCAGGTAAATAAAACAACCATATTAGAGTGATGTCACACTGATATGTCCAGGTAAATAAAACAACCATATTAGAGTGATGTCACACTGATATGTTCAGGTATATAAAACAACCATATTAGAGTGATGTCAGGTATATAAAACAACCATATTGAGTGATGTCACACTGATATGTCCAGGTAAATAAAACAACCATATTAGAGTGATGTCACACTGATATGTCCAGGTAAATAAAACAACCATATTAGAGTGATGTCACACTGATATGTCCAGGTAAATAAAACAACCATATTAGAGTGATGTCACACTGATATGTCCAGGTAAATTAAACAACCATATTAGAATGATGTCACACTGATATGTCCAGGTAAATAAAACAACCATATTAGACTGATGTCACACTGATATTTCCAGGTATATAAAACAACCATATTAGAGTGATGTCACACTGATATGTCCAGGTAAATTAAACAACCATATTAGAGTGATGTCACACTGATATGTCCAGGTAAATAAAACAACCATATTAGAGTTATGTCACACTGATATGTCCAGGTAAATAAAGCATCAGA
>NW_027258590.1:47500-65215 GCF_045791955.1 Oncorhynchus clarkii lewisi
ATGTAGTTCTGTTTAGAGACAATACCACTGGGTTAAAGAATGGATGTAGTTCTGTCTAGAGACAATACCACTGGGTTAAAGAATGGATGTAGTTCTGTTGTTCTATCTAGAGACAATACCACTGGGTTAAATAATGGATGTAGTTCTGTCTAGAGACAATACCACTGGGTTAAATAATGGATGTAGTTCTGTTGTTCTATCTAGAGACAATACCACTGGGTTAAATAATGGATGTAGTTCTGTTTAGAGACAATACCACTGGGTTAAAGAATGGATGTAGTTCTGTTGTTCTATCTAGAGACAATACCACTGGGTTAAAGAATGGATGTAGTTATGTTGTTCTATCTAGAGACAATACCACTGGGTTAAATAATGGATGTAGTTCTGTTTAGAGACAATACCACTGGGTTAAAGAATGGATGTAGTTCTGTCTAGAGACAATACCACTAGGTTAAAGAATGGATGTAGTTCTGTCTAGAGACAATACCACTGGGTTAAAGAATGGATGTAGTTCTGTTGTTCTATCTAGAGACAATACCACTGGGTTAAAGAATGGATGTAGTTATGTTGTTCTATCTAGAGACAATACCACTGGGTTAAAGAATGGATGTAGTTCTGTTGTTCTATCTAGAGACAATACCACTGGGTTAAAGAATGGATGTTGTTCTGCCTGGAGACAATACCACTGGGTTAAAGAATGGATGTAGTTCTATCTAGAGACAATACCACTGGGTTAAAGAATGGATGTAGTTCTGTCTAGAGACAATACCACTGGGTTAAATAATGGATGTAGTTCTGTCTAGAGACAATACCACTGGGTTAAATAATGGATGTAGTTCTGTTTAGAGACAATACCACTGGGTTAAAGAATGGATGTAGTTCTGTTGTTCTATCTAGAGACAATACCACTGGGTTAAAGAATGGATGTAGTTCTGTCTAGAGACAATACCACTGGGTTAAAGAATGGATGTAGTTCTGTTGTTCTATCTAGAGACAATACCACTGGGTTAAAGAATGGATGTAGTTATGTTGTTCTATCTAGAGACAATACCACTGGGTTGAAGAATGGATGTAGTTCTGTCTAGAGACAATACCACTGGGTTAAAGAATGGATGTAGTTCTGCCTGGAGACAATACCACTGGGTTAAAGAATGGATGTAGTTCTGTCTAGAGACAATACCACTAGGTTAAAGAATGGATGTAGTTCTGTCTAGAGACAATACCACTGGGTTAAAGAATGGATGTAGTTCTGTTGTTCTATCTAGAGACAATACCACTGGGTTAAAGCATGGATGTAGTTATGTTGTTCTATCTAGAGACAATACCACTGGGTTAAATAATGGATGTAGTTCTGTTTAGAGACAATACCACTGGGTTAAAGAATGGATGTAGTTCTGTCTAGAGACAATACCACTAGGTTAAAGAATGGATGTAGTTCTGTCTAGAGACAATACCACTGGGTTAAAGAATGGATGTAGTTCTGTTGTTCTATCTAGAGACAATACCACTGGGTTAAAGAATGGATGTAGTTATGTTGTTCTATCTAGAGACAATACCACTGGGTTAAAGAATGGATGTAGTTCTGTTGTTCTATCTAGAGACAATACCACTGGGTTAAAGAATGGATGTTGTTCTGCCTGGAGACAATACCACTGGGTTAAAGAATGGATGTAGTTCTATCTAGAGACAATACCACTGGGTTAAAGAATGGATGTAGTTCTGTCTAGAGACAATACCACTGGGTTAAATAATGGATGTAGTTCTGTCTAGAGACAATACCACTGGGTTAAATAATGGATGTAGTTCTGTTTAGAGACAATACCACTGGGTTAAAGAATGGATGTAGTTCTGTTGTTCTATCTAGAGACAATACCACTGGGTTAAAGAATGGATGTAGTTCTGTCTAGAGACAATACCACTGGGTTAAAGAATGGATGTAGTTCTGTTGTTCTATCTAGAGACAATACCACTGGGTTAAAGAATGGATGTAGTTATGTTGTTCTATCTAGAGACAATACCACTGGGTTGAAGAATGGATGTAGTTCTGTCTAGAGACAATACCACTGGGTTAAAGAATGGATGTAGTTCTGCCTGGAGACAATACCACTGGGTTAAAGAATGGATGTAGTTCTGTCTAGAGACAATACCACTAGGTTAAAGAATGGATGTAGTTCTGTCTAGAGACAATACCACTGGGTTAAAGAATGGATGTAGTTCTGTTGTTCTATCTAGAGACAATACCACTGGGTTAAAGAATGGATGTAGTTATGTTGTTCTATCTAGAGACAATACCACTGGGTTAAAGAATGGATGTAGTTCTGTTGTTCTATCTAGAGACAATACCACTGGGTTAAAGAATGGATGTTGTTCTGCCTGGAGACAATACCACTGGGTTAAAGAATGGATGTAGTTCTATCTAGAGACAATACCACTGGGTTAAAGAATGGATGTAGTTCTGTTGTTCTATCTAGAGACAATACCACTGGGTTAAAGAATGGATGTAGTTCTGTCTAGAGACAATACCACTGGGTTAAAGAATGGATGTAGTTCTGTTGTTCTATCTAGAGACAATACCACTGGGTTAAAGAATGGATGTAGTTCTGTTGTTCTATCTAGAGACAATACCACTGGGTTAAAGAATGGATGTAGTTCTGTCTAGAGACAATACCACTGGGTTAAAGAATGGATGTAGTTCTGTTGTTCTATCTAGAGACAATACCACTGGGTTAAAGAATGGATGTAGTTATGTTGTTCTATCTAGAGACAATACCACTGGGTTAAAGAATGGATGTAGTTCTGTCTAGAGACAATACCACTGGGTTAAAGAATGGATGTAGTTCTGCCTGGAGACAATACCACTGGGTTAAAGAATGGATGTAGTTCTGTCTAGAGACAATACCACTGGGTTAAAGAATGGATGTAGTTCTGTTGTTCTATCTAGAGACAATACCACTGGGTTAAAGAATGGATGTAGTTCTGTCTAGAGACAATACCACTGGGTTAAAGAATGGATGTAGTTCTGTTGTTCTATCTAGAGACAATACCACTGGGTTAAAGAATGGATGTAGTTATGTTGTTCTATCTAGAGACAATACCACTGGGTTAAAGAATGGATGTAGTTCTGTTGTTCTATCTAGAGACAATACCACTGGGTTAAAGAATGGATGTAGTTCTATCTAGAGACAATACCACTGGGTTAAAGAATGGATGTAGTTCTGTCTAGAGACAATACCACTGGGTTAAAGAATGGATGTAGTTCTGCCTGGAGACAATACCACTGGGTTAAAGAATGGATGTAGTTCTGTCTAGAGACAATACCACTGGGTTAAAGAATGGATGTTGTTCTGCCTGGAGACAATACCACTGGGTTAAAGAATGGATGTTGTTCTGCCTGGAGACAATACCACTGGGTTAAAGAATGGATGTAGTTCTGCCTGGAGACAATACCACTGGGTTAAAGAATGGATGTAGTTCTGTTGTTCTATCTAGAGACAATACCACTGGGTTAAAGAATGGATGTAGTTCTGTCTAGAGACAATACCACTGGGTTAAAGAATGGATGTTGTTCTGCCTGGAGACAATACCACTGGGTTAAAGAATGGATGTAGTTCTGCCTGGAGACAATACCACTGGGTTAAAGAATGGATGTAGTTCTGTTGTTCTGTCAAGAGACAATACCACTGGGTAAAAGAATGGATGTTGTTCTGCCTGGAGACAATACCACTGGGTTAAAGAATGGATGTAGTTCTGTCTAGAGACAATGCCACTGGGTTAAAGAATGGATGTAGTTCTGTTGTTCTATCTAGAGACAATACCACTGGGTTAAATAATGGATGTAGTTCTATCTAGAGACAATACCACTGGGTTAAAGAATGGATGTAGTTCTGTCTAGAGACAATACCACTGGGTTAAAGAATGGATGTAGTTCTGTTGTTCTATCTAGAGACAATACCACTGGGTTAAATAATGGATGTAGTTCTATCTAGAGACAATACCACTGGGTTAAAGAATGGATGTAGTGCTGCCTGGAGACAATACTACTGGGTTAAAGAATGGATGTAGTTCTGCCTGGAGACAATACCACTGGGTTAAAGAATGGATGTAGTTCTGTTGTTCTGTCAAGAGACAATACCACTGGGTAAAATAATGGATGTTGTTCTGCCTGGAGACAATACCACTGGGTTAAAGAATGGATGTAGTTCTGTCTAGAGACAATACCACTGGGTTAAAGAATGGATGTAGTTCTGTTGTTCTATCAAGAGACAATACCACTGGGTTAAAGAATGGATGTAGTTCTGTTGTTCTATCTAGAGACAATACCACTGGGTTAAAGAATGGATGTAGTTCTGCCTAGAGACAATACCACTGGGTTAAAGAATGGATGTAGTTCTGTCTAGAGACAATACCACTGGGTTAAAGAATGGATGTAGTTCTGTTGTTCTATCTAGAGACAATACCACTGGGTTAAAGAATGGATGTTGTTCTGTCTAGAGACAATACCACTGGGTTAAAGAATGGATGTAGTTCTGTTGTTCTATCTAGAGACAATACCACTGGGTTAAAGAATGGATGTAGTTCTATCTAGAGACAATACCACTGGGTTAAATAATGGATGTAGTTCTGCCTGGAGACAATACCACTGGGTTAAATAATGGATGTAGTTCTGTTGTTCTATCTAGAGACAATACCACTGGGTTAAAGAATGGATGTAGTTATGTTGTTCTATCTAGAGACAATACCACTGGGTTAAAGAATGGATGTAGTTCTGTCTAGAGACAATACCACTGGGTTAAAGAATGCATGTAGTTCTGTCTAGAGACAATACCACTGGGTTAAATAATGGATGTAGTTCTGTCTAGAGACAATACCACTGGGTTAAATAATGGATGTAGTTCTGTTTAGAGACAATACCACTGGGTTAAAGAATGGATGTAGTTCTGTCTAGAGACAATACCACTGGGTTAAAGAATGGATGTAGTTCTGTTGTTCTATCTAGAGACAATACCACTGGGTTAAAGAATGGATGTAGTTATGTTGTTCTATCTAGAGACAATACCACTGGGTTAAAGAATGGATGTAGTTCTGTTGTTCTATCTAGAGACAATACCACTGGGTTAAAGAATGGATGTAGTTCTGTCTAGAGACAATACCACTGGGTTAAAGAATGGATGTAGTTCTGCCTGGAGACAATACCACTGGGTTAAATAATGGATGTAGTTCTGTTGTTCTATCTAGAGACAATACCACTGGGTTAAAGAATGGATGTAGTTATGTTGTTCTATCTAGAGACAATACCACTGGGTTAAAGAATGGATGTAGTTCTGTCTAGAGACAATACCACTGGGTTAAAGAATGGATGTTGTTCTGCCTGGAGACAATACCACTGGGTTAAAGAATGGATGTAGTTCTGTCTAGAGACAATACCACTGGGTTAAAGAATGGATGTTGTTCTGTTGTTCTATCAAGAGACAATACCACTGGGTTAAATAATGGATGTAGTTCTGTCTAGAGACAATACCACTGGGTAAAAGAATGGATGTTGTTCTGCCTGGAGACAATACCACTGGGTTAAAGAATGGATGTAGTTCTGTCTAGAGACAATACCACTGGGTTAAAGAATGGATGTAGTTCTGTTGTTCTATCTAGAGACAATACCACTGGGTTAAATAATGGATGTAGTTCTATCTAGAGACAATACCACTGGGTTAAAGAATGGATGTTGTTCTATCTAGAGACAATACCACTGGGTTAAAGAATGGATGTAGTTCTGTTGTTCTATCAAGAGACAATACCACTGGGTTAAAGAATGGATGTAGTTCTGTTGTTCTATCTAGAGACAATACCACTGGGTTAAAGAATGGATGTAGTTCTGCCTAGAGACAATACCACTGGGTTAAAGAACGGATGTAGTTCTGCCTGGAGACAATACCACTGGGTTAAAGAATGGATGTAGTTCTGCCTGGAGACAATACCACTGGGTTAAAGAATGGATGTAGTTCTGTCTAGAGACAATACCACTGGGTTAAACAATGTATGTAGTTCTGTCTAGAGACAATACCACTGGGTTAAAGAATGGATGTAGTTCTGTTGTTCTATCTAGAGACAATACCACTGGGTTAAAGAATGGATGTTGTTCTGTCTAGAGACAATACCACTGGGTTAAAGAATGGATGTAGTTCTGTTGTTCTATCTAGAGACAATACCACTGGGTTAAAGAATGGATGTAGTTCTATCTAGAGACAATACCACTGGGTTAAATAATGGATGTAGTTCTGCCTGGAGACAATACCACTGGGTTAAATAATAATGGATGTAGTTCTGTTGTTCTATCTAGAGACAATACCACTGGGTTAAAGAATGGATGTAGTTCTGTTGTTCTATCTAGAGACAATACCACTGGGTTAAAGAATGGATGTAGTTCTGCCTAGAGACAATACCACTGGGTTAAAGAATGGATGTAGTTCTGTCTAGAGACAATACCACTGGGTTAAAGAATGGATGTTGTTCTGTCTAGAGACAATACCACTGGGTTAAAGAATGGATGTAGTTCTGTTGTTCTATCTAGAGACAATACCACTGGGTTAAAGAATGGATGTAGTTCTATCTAGAGACAATACCACTGGGTTAAATAAGGGATGTAGTTCTGCCTGGAGACAATACCACTGGGTTAAATAATGGATGTAGTTCTGTTGTTCTATCTAGAGACAATACCACTGGGTTAAAGAATGGATGTAGTTCTGTTCTTCTATCTAGAGACAATACCACTGGGTTAAAGAATGGATGTAGTTCTGCCTAGAGACAATACCACTGGGTTAAAGAATGGATGTTGTTCTGCCTAGAGACAATACCACTGGGTTAAAGAATGGATGTAGTTCTGCCTGGAGACAATACCACTGGGTTAAAGAATGGATGTAGTTCTGTCTTGAGACAATACCACTGGGTTAAAGAATGGAAGTTGTTCTGCCTAGAGACAATACCACTGGGTTAAATAATGGATGTAGTTCTGCCTGGAGACAATACCACTGGGTTAAATAATGGATGTAGTTCTGTTGTTCTATCTAGAGACAATACCACTGGGTTAAAGAATGGATGTAGTTATGTTGTTCTATCTAGAGACAATACCACTGGGTTAAAGAATGGATGTAGTTCTGTTGTTCTATCTAGAGACAATACCACTGGGTTAAAGAATGGATGTTGTTCTGCCTAGAGACAATACCACTGGGTTAAAGAATGGATGTAGTTCTGTCTAGAGACAATACCACTGGGTTAAAGAATGGATGTAGTTCTGCCTAGAGACAATACCACTGGGTTAAAGAATGGATGTAGTTCTGTTGTTCTATCTAGAGACAATACCACTGGGTTAAAGAATGGATGAAGTTCTGCCTAGAGACAATACCACTGGGTTAAAGAATGGATATAGTTCTGTCTAAAGACAATACCAATGGGTTAAAGAATGGATGTAGTTCTGTCTAGAGACAATACCACTGGGTTAAAGAATGGATGTAGTTCTGTTGTTCTATCTAGAGACAATACCACTGGGTTAAAGAATGGATGTAGTTCTGTCTAAAGACAATACCACTGGGTTAAAGAATGGATGTAGTTCTGCCTAGAGACAATACCACTGGGTTAAAGAATGGATGTAGTTCTGTTGTTCTATCTAGAGACAATACCACTGGGTTAAAGAATGGATGTAGTTCTGCCTGGATGAAATACCACTGGGTTAAAGAATGGATGTAGTTCTGTTGTTCTATCAAGAGACAATACCACTGGGTTAAATAATGGATGTAGTTCTGTCTAGAGACAATACCACTGGGTTAAAGAATGGATGTAGTTCTGTTGTTCTATCTAGAGACAATACCACTGGGTTAAATAATGGATGTAGTTCTGTCTAGAGACAATACCACTGGGTTAAAGAATGGATGTAGTTCTGCCTGGAGACAATACCACTGGGTTAAATAATGGATGTAGTTCTGTTGTTCTATCTAAAGACAATACCACTGGGTTAAAGAATGGATGTAGTTCTGTTGTTCTATCTAGAGACAATACCACTGGGTTAAAGAATGGATGTAGTTCTGTCTAGAGACAATACCACTGGGTTAAAGAATGGATGTAGTTCTGTCTAGAGACAATACCACTGGGTTAAAGAATGGATGTAGTTCTGCCTGGAGACAATACCACTGGGTTAAAGAATGGATGTAGTTCTGCCTGGAGACAATACCACTGGGTTAAAGAATGGATGTAGTTCTGTCTAGAGACAATACCACTGGGTTAAAGAATGGATGTAGTTCTGCCTAGAGACAATACCACTGGGTTAAAGAATGGATGTAGTTCTGTCTAGAGACAATACCACTGGGTTAAAGAATGGATGTAGTTCTGTTGTTCTATCTAGAGACAATACCACTGGGTTAAAGAATGGATGTAGTTCTGTCTAGAGACAATACCACTGGGTTAAAGAATGGATGTAGTTCTGCCTAGAGACAATACCACTGGGTTAAAGAATGGATGTAGTTCTGTCTAGAGACAATACCACTGGGTTAAAGAATGGATGTAGTTCTGTTGTTCTATCAAGAGACAATACCACTGGGTTAAATAATGGATGTAGTTCTGCCTGAAGACAATACCACTGGGTTAAAGAATGGATGTAGTTCTGTCTAGAGACAATACCACTGGGTTAAAGAATGGATGTAGTTCTGCCTAGAGACAATACCACTGGGTTAAATAATGGATGTAGTTCTGTTGTTCTATCTAAAGACAATACCACTGGGTTAAAGAATGGATGTAGTTCTGTTGTTCTATCTAGAGACAATACCACTGGGTTAAAGAATGGATGTAGTTCTGTCTAGAGACAATACCACTGGGTTAAAGAATGGATGTAGTTCTGTCTAGAGACAATACCACTGGGTTAAAGAATGGATGTAGTTCTGCCTGGAGACAATACCACTGGGTTAAATAATGGATGTAGTTCTGTTGTTCTATCTAAAGACAATACCACTGGGTTAAAGAATGGATGTAGTTCTGTTGTTCTATCTAGAGACAATACCACTGGGTTAAAGAATGGATGTAGTTCTGTCTAGAGACAATACCACTGGGTTAAAGAATGGATGTAGTTCTGTCTAGAGACAATACCACTGGGTTAAAGAATGGATGTAGTTCTGCCTGGAGACAATACCACTGGGTTAAAGAATGGATGTAGTTCTGCCTGGAGACAATACCACTGGGTTAAAGAATGGATGTAGTTCTGTCTAGAGACAATACCACTGGGTTAAAGAATGGATGTAGTTCTGCCTAGAGACAATACCACTGGGTTAAAGAATGGATGTAGTTCTGTCTAGAGACAATACCACTGGGTTAAAGAATGGATGTAGTTCTGTTGTTCTATCTAGAGACAATACCACTGGGTTAAAGAATGGATGTAGTTCTGTCTAGAGACAATACCACTGGGTTAAAGAATGGATGTAGTTCTGCCTAGAGACAATACCACTGGGTTAAAGAATGGATGTAGTTCTGTCTAGAGACAATACCACTGGGTTAAAGAATGGATGTAGTTCTGTTGTTCTATCAAGAGACAATACCACTGGGTTAAATAATGGATGTAGTTCTGCCTGAAGACAATACCACTGGGTTAAAGAATGGATGTAGTTCTGTCTAGAGACAATACCACTGGGTTAAAAATGGATGTAGTTCTGCCTAGAGACAATACCACTGGGTTAAAGAATGGATGTAGTTCTGTCTAGAGACAATACCACTGGGTTAAAGAATGGATGTAGTTCTGTTGTTCTATCTAGAGACAATACCACTGGGTTAAAGAATGGATGTAGTTCTGTCTAGAGACAATACCACTGGGTTAAAGAATGGATGTTGTTCTGTCAAGAGACAATACCACTGGGTTAAATAATGGATGTAGTTCTGCCTGGAGACAATACCACTGGGTTAAAGAATGGATGTTGTTCTTTCCTCTAGATATAAAAGCAATTAACTGGTGGCATAATGTCATTTGTATCGGCTGAGGCAAAGGTTAGGAATGTCACTAGAGGTTTATGGTTGAGTCAGCTGAGAGAGAGAAAGGGAAAGAGAGAGAGAGAGAGATGGAGAGATAGAGAGGGATAGAGAGAGAAAGGGAAGGAGAGAGAGAGATGTAGAGCGAAAGAGGGATAGAGAGAGAAAGAGAGAGATGGAGAGCGAAAGAGGGATAGAGAGAGAAAGAAGAGAGAGAGAGAGATGGAGAGAAAGAGAGAGTAGATTATTTTATATAATGTCAAATGTGTCCAAAAAAAAAAGCCTAGAATATTAGGGAAAGTATATTAGGTACACCACCCTGTTCACGAAAATGGTTTGCTCTTCCAGACAGTGAGTCACATGGTCTTGGCTTGTTATATAAAGCAGACAGACAGGCATCAAGGCATTCAGTTACTGTTCCATCAAACGTTAGAATGGTCCAAACCAGTGACCTAAGCGACTTGGAACGTGGTGTGATCGTCTGTGTCAGGCGGACATGATCCAGAATCTCAGAGACACCCATCCTCCTGGGCTTGGAACGTGGTGTGATCGTCTGTGTCAGGCGGACCGGATCCAGAATTCCAGAGACGCCCGTCCTCCTGGGCTTGGAACGTGGTGTGATCGTCTGTGTCAGGCGGAACGGAACCAGAATCTCAGAGACGCCCTCCTGGGCTTGGAACGTGGTGTGATCGTCTGTGTCAGGCGGACCGGATCCAGAATCTCAGAGACGTCCGTCCTCCTGGGCTTTTCACGCACGACAGTGTCTAGAGTTCACAGAGAATGGTGCGACAATCAAATAACATCCCGTCAGCAGGCTGTCCTTTGGGCGAAAACAGCTCCTTGACGAAGGAGAACGGC
Source organism: Oncorhynchus clarkii lewisi (assembly GCF_045791955.1). NCBI lineage: Eukaryota > Metazoa > Chordata > Actinopteri > Salmoniformes > Salmonidae > Oncorhynchus > Oncorhynchus clarkii. The sequence goes on from NW_027258590.1 coordinate 58,355, forward strand.
AAGAATCGTGGAAGTTGACAGGCGGGCCGACAAAACAGGCAAATAACGCAGCTGTACAACAGCATCTCAGAACGGACAACTCGTCGGTCCTTGTCACGGATTGGCTGTTGCAGCAGACGACCACACCGGGTTCAACTCCTATCAGCTAAAAACAAGAAGTGGTTACGCGATCACCAACAGTGGACAATTGAGGAGTGGATGAATCCTGGTACGACGAATCCGGGTGTCTGTTCCTACGAATCTCACTTCCTGTTACGTCATGCTGACGGCAGAGTCAGGATTTGGCGTAAGCAGAATGAGTCCATGGCCCCATCCTGTCCGGTGTCAACGGTACAGGCTGGTGGCGGTGGTGTAATGGTGTGGGAAATGTTTTCCTGGCCCACGGTAGGTCCCTTAATAAAAGGGGGTGGTGGGGGGATACCTAGTCAGTCCTGAATATATTCAACTGAAATGTGTCTTTCGCATTTAACCCAACCCTTCTGAATCAGAGAGGTGCGGGGGGTGGGGGCTGCCTTAATCAACATCCACGTCTTCGGTGGCCCGGGGAACAGAGGGTTAACTGCCTTGCTCAGAATGACAGACTTTGACCTTTTCAGCTCAGGGATTTGATCCAGCAACCTTCCGGTTACTGGCCCAATGCTCTAACCACTAGGCTTCCTGCCGCCCCAGATACCAGTCGATCAATGATTGAACACCACAGTATATCTGAACATTGTCGCTGACCAAACCAAATAGAGTCTTTGAGATAAGAATGAACGGCCTGTTGGTAGCATGAATGTACCACCATCACATCTGCAGCAAGCATGGACCAACATCACTGTGGAATGTTTCCGACAGCTTGTAGAATGCCCCGAAGAATTCAGGCTGTTCTGGAGGCAAGGGGCGGTCCTACCCTATACCCAATTGGTTTTCCCTGATAAACAAGCCACTGAGTGTATGCTTAGTTGTCATGGTTAAGACTACACATTGTTTACAGAACACAGCAAATAACATGATGGTAGGCCAACATACTAACATGATGGTAGGTCAACATACTAACATGATGGTAGCTCAACATACTAACATGATGGTAGGTCAACATACTAACATGATGGTAGGTCAACATGATGGTAGGTCAACATGATGGTAGGTCAACATGATGGTAGGTCAACATACTAACATGATGGTAGCTCAAGATACTAACATGATGGTAGGTCAACATGATGGTAGGCCAACATACTAACATGATGGTAGGTCAACATGATGGTAGGTCAACATGATGGTAGGCCAACATACTAACATGATGGTAGGTCAACATGATGGTAGGTCAACATACTAACATGATGTTAGGTCAACATGATGGTAGGTCAACATGACATTAGGCCAACATACTAACATGATGGTAGGTCAACATACTAACATGATGGAGGGTCAACATGATGGTAAGTCAACATACTAAGATGATGGTAGGTCAACATGATGGTAGGTCAACATACTAACATGATGTTAGGTCAACATGATGGTAGGTCAACATGACGGTAGGCCAACATACTAACATGATGGTAGGTCAACATACTAACATGATGGTAGGTCAACATACTAACATGATGGAGGGTCAACATGATGGTAGGTCAACATACTAACATGATGTTAGGTCAACATGATGGTAGGTCAACATGACGGTAGGCCAACATACTAACATGATGGCAGGTCAACATACTAACATGATGGTAGGTCAATATGACGGTAGGTCAACATACTAACATGATGGTAGGTCAACATACTAACATGATGGTAGGTCAACATGATGGTAGATCAACATACTAACATGACTGTAGGTTGACATACTAACATGATGGTAGCTCAACATACTGAACATGATGGTAGGTCAACATACTAACATGATGGTAGGTCAACATACTAACATGATGGTAGGTCAACATGATGGTAGGTCAACATGATGGTAGGTCAACATGACGGTAGGTCAACATACTAACATGATGGTAGGCCAACATACTGACATGATGGTAGCTCAACATACTAACATGATGGTAGGTCAACATACTAACATGATGGTAGGCCAACATACTAACATGATGGTAGGTCAACATACTAACAAGATGGTAGCTCAACATGATGGTAGGTCAACATACTAACATGATGGTAGGCCAACATACAAACATGACGGTAGCTCAACATGATGGTAGATCAACATACTAACATGATGGTAGCTCAACATGATGGTAGGTCAACATGATGGTAGGTCAACATACTAACATGATGGTATGTCAACATGATGGTATGTCAACATGATGGTAGGTCAACAAACTAACATGATGGTAGCCCAACATGATGGTAGGTCAACATACTAACATGATGGTATGTCAACATGATGGTAGCTCAACATGATGGTAGGTCAACAGGTACAATACAGCTAGCTATATGGTCCTAGTCTCCACATTTCATCTCGGACTGCATTTCATAAAATGTATTTAATCTTTATTTACAGAGAAACCCGAATTAGATGTTGCTCTGCGTTACAGGCAATAACCAAGACACTGTCAAACCATATTGAAACAATAACCAAGATAGTATCAAAACCATATGAAAATTGACATAGAATAATCTAGTTTAGCCTCGGCCTATACTCAGACATAGGCGAACTATTGTAATGCAGTCATGAATACTTCCTCATATAAAACATGACTGACGTAATATAGACATACTTCCTCATATAAAACATGACTGGCCTAATATAGACATACTTCCTAATATAAAACATGACTGATGTAATATAGTCATGAATTTAGGCCACAAGCATATTTTGTCATATACAAATAGCAGAGTGCAGCACCATTTATTCCCACGATCTAGAGATATTTTTCTCAACTGGAGCAACATCACACACGCAGCCCAGCCACTCACCTGCTGGAGGTACATAAAGGTGAGAGCAGCGCAGGACAGTTGAGGACACATGTCTACGTTGGGCATCGCCACGCACGTTCCTCCCGTCAGGGGATGCTGCATTCTGTGCGCGGAGGCGGCGTACAAGGCTTGCATGCAGCGCGTGAGTCCCGATGCCTGAACGAACCGGGTTTGTCTGTCTCTGTGTTTCTGTCCGCGTGCTGAAATGCAGTGCCGTGGGCCCGGTCCCGTTGTTTCTTTACCGATGTCAGCCAAGGTTTATTAACGTTCACCGGGTTGTTGTGTGGATTTATTTTCAGAGCCCGGACAGTCCCGTGTCTTGTGAAATAGAATAACGGTCACGTCGAGTGCGCGCTGAGTGGGACAGCCTTTCGCGTGCAGAGGAAAGCCGACGAAGAGAGTTTGTGTGTGTCCGTGTGTGCGCACTGGCTGCAGTGCGCGCGCGTGTGTGTGTGTGTGTGAAGAGATGGCGTGCCGAAGCAGCCCGCGTGCTACAGAGCTATGAGAGAATGTGAGTATGTGTGTATGGAGGGAGGAAATAGAATGCCTGTGTGCATGTCGTGCCCACTGTAAATGTTGCACGCTCTCTCTCTCTCTCTCTCTCTGTCTGTCTGTCTCTCTCTCTCTCTCTCTCTCTCTCTCTCTCTCTCTCTCTCTCTCTCTCTCTCTCTCTCTCTCTCTCTCTCTCTCTCTCTCTCTCTCTCTCTCTCTCTCTCAGTCGGATGAACTTCTCTGCCACCGGGCTCTGTTATATGCTGACTGTCTTTTCCCGTTACCGGTTCTTCCCGGGCCATCATCCAACGACCGACTCCTACCCCAGCCAAAACACCAACCCAACCTCCCTTACACACTTTCACTATTATTAAGGGACTCAGCCATAGCCACAGTGTGTGTGTGTGTGTGTGTGTGTGTCACGGAGAGGAGAAGGATGCAGCGGAGGACCAGGAGAAGTGACGGTGACTCACCGATCAGGGAGCCGTGTTTTGGGCGGCTGGACTGGTGAGAGCTGAACAGAGGTGTTTCTGGGGGCTGGACTGGTGAGAGTTGAACAGAGGTGTTTCTGGGGGCTGGACTGGTGAGAGCTGAACAGAGGTGTTTCTGGGGGCTGGACTGGTGAGAGCTGAACAGAGATGTTTCTGGGGGCTGGACTGCATCTACCAATGCAATTTGGATTGTTACACATCATGAACAAAGTTTTAAACAAATAAAGTGTAACCTAATGTCAATTAGATACTAATTCATTAATGAATTAGGGCAAACAATTGACTAAAAACTAAGTTAGTTAAAATCGAATATCATCTGAGCTTGTATTTCCTCAAATAGTTTGCTTGTTTGTTTTTGTACCCAGTGACACAGCCAACATGAAATAAAAGTGACCACATAAGATCATGAATGTTCTTCTGCAAAATAAAAGAAGGAGAATGTAAAAGCCACTTACTCACAGAAAGTCAAACAACATCTGAAAGAAATGCATCAATTATAAGCATCTGAAAGCTTCTCATGGAATATCAATTACATTGATTGGAGAAAAAACAACAACACAGTCCCTCTCTCTTTCTCTCCCTTTCTCTCTCTTTCTCTCTCTCTCTCTCTCTCTCTCTCTCTCTCTCTCTCTCTCTGTCTCTCTCTCTCTCTCTCTCTCTCTCTCTCTCTCTCGTCCTCTCACCCATTCTTTCTTCTGCTCTCTCTCTCTAAATAACGCATCATAATAAACTTAAACAGGGCCCAACATCTGTGAATAATCTAAAAACTAAATGCCTACAGACAGACGACTCCATCACAACAAAACCTTCTCTTCACACAACCATAAACAAACCTAGTATCTATCAAATCAAAAGAGTTGATTTGTTAAGAGAGAGAGAGAGAGAGAGAGAGAGAGAGAGAGAGAGAGAGAGAGAGAGAGAAATGACAGGGACAGAGACAGGGACTGAGACAGGGACAGATACAGGACAGAGACAGAGACAGATACAGGGAAAGAGACAGAGACAGAGACAGAGAGAGAGAGAGAGAGAGAGAGAGAGAGAGAGAGAGAGAGAGAGAAATGACAGGGACAGAGACAGGGACTGAGACAGGGACAGGGACAGATACAGAGACAGAGACAGAGACAGAGAGAGACAGAGACAGAGACAGAGACAGTGAGAGACAGGGACGGTGACAGTGACAGACACAGAGACAGATACAGGGTCAGAGACAGGGACAAAGACAGAGAGCTGTGTTGTTCTAAACTCTAAAGGCCTCCTTCTATTCAGTTAATTATTTACCACTAATGGAACAGTGTGCATGTGTGTCTGAGTGCATGTGTGTCTGAGTGCATGTGTGTCTGAGTGCATGTGTGTCTGAGTGCATGTGTGTCTGAGTGCATGTGTGCCTGAGTGCATGTGTGTCTGAGTGCATGTGTGTCTGAGTGCATGTGTGTCTGAGTGCATGTGTGCCTGAGTGCATGTGTGTCTGAGTGCATGTGTGCCTGAGTGCATGTGTGTCTCAGTGATAGTGAAAGGCTGAGTGTTTGGGTGAGATTTGATAGTCACAGGCTGATTGGCTGGGTGAGATTTGATAGTCTCAGGCTGATTGGCTGGGTGAGATTTGATAGTCACAGGCTGATTGGCTGGGTGAGATTTGATAGTCACGGGCTGAGTGGAGGGTGAGATTAGATAGTGATAGGCTGAGTGGAGGGTGAGATTAGATAGTGATAGGCTGAGTGGAGGGTGAGATTAGATAGTGATAGGCTGAGAGGAGGGTGAGATTAGATAGTGATAGGCTGAGTGGAGGGTGAGACTTGATAGTGAAAGGCTGAGTGGAGGGTGAGATTAGATAGTGATAGGCTGAGTGGAGGGTGAGATTAGATAGTGATAGGCTGAGTGGAGGGTGAGATTAGATAGTGATAGGCAGAGAGGTAGCTGAGACTTGATAGTGAAAGGCTGAGTGGAGGGTGAGATTAGATAGTGATAGGCTGAGAGGAGGGTGAGATTAGATAGTGATAGAGAGAGAGACACACACACACACAGACACACACACACACTCAGCATGGCACCAGATTTGGGGATGTCGGGCTACATGATAGTAATTGCCGAGACAGATGAAGTGGTGTGGGAGCAGGGCAGGGAGTTTAACACGCACGAGAGTAGCGAGGAGGAGAGGGGAGAGGAGAGTAGCGGGAGGAGAGGGGAGAGGAGAGTAGTGGGGAGGAGAGGGGAGAGGAGAGTAGCGGTGAGGGGAGGGGAGAGGAGAGTAGTGAGGAGGAGATGGGAGAGTAGTGAGGAGGAGAGGGGAGAGTAGTGGGGAGGAGAGGGGAGAGTAGTGAGGAGGGGAGAGTAGTGGGGAGGGGAGGGGAGAGGAGAGAGTAGGCAGGGGAGGGGAGGGGAGAGTAGTGGGCAGGGGAGGGGAGGGGAGAGTAGTGGGGAGGGGAGGGGAGGGGAGAGTAGCGGGGAGGGGAGGGGAGAGTAGTGGGGAGGGGAGGGGAGATGAGAGTAGTGGGGAGGGGAGGGGAGGGGAGAGTAGTGGGGAGGGGAGGGGAGGGGAGGGGAGAGGAGAGTAGTGGAGAGGGGAGGGGAGGGGAGAGTAGCGGGGAGGGGAGGGGAGAGTAGTGGGGAGGAGAGGGGAGAGTAGTGGGGAGGAGAGGGGAGAGTAGTGGGGAGGAAAGGGGAGGGGAGAGTAGTGGGGAGGGGAGGGGAGGGGAGGGGAGAGTAGTGGGGAGGGGAGGGGAGAGTAGTGGGGAGAGGAGGGGAGGGGAGAGTAGCGGGGAGGAGAGGGGAGAGGAGAGTAGTGGGGAGGAGAGGGGAGGGGAGAGTAGCGGGAAGGAGAGGGGAGAGGAGACTAGTGGGGAGGAGAGGGGAGGGGAGAGTAGTGGGGAGGGGAGGGGAGAGGAGAGGAGAGTTGCGGGGAGGGGAGGGGAGAGTAGTGGGGAGGAGAGGGGAGGGGAGAGTAGCGGGAAGGAGAGGGGAGAGGAGAGGAGAGTAG
>NW_027258591.1:0-65215 GCF_045791955.1 Oncorhynchus clarkii lewisi
ACGTCCTATTACCACATAAAGAACATTGGGTTCATTGTTAACGTCTCTGTTACTGTAGCTACTCGAGTAGTCAGACAAAACGAGGATCGTAACTGATATGGGCAATTTTCTGGATACGATTATGATCCAAGTCTTTTTTTGTAATAATCTGTGATCGAAATAAACTTATTTCTTTCTTCTTTGGGTGCCAGCAAGATTCTCTCAATCATGTGCGTGATTTAAAATCAATCTCCTGGCTAGTTTGTATGTCTGTAAAGAGGAGGGCGGGGCTGTAGGTTGATCCTGCTGCTCTGATTGGATAGAAATAAATGGTGTCTTTCGGTTGGCTGTGTGCACGAATGTGATTTCAGCATTTTGGTACATCGCCTACTTGTGTGTTACCAGACCAACATTTAGACCAAAAATGCAATGTATTTAGAATTTCTACCGTGTTGCTTGATGGGAAAATAGTCGGTCCGTGATATAATATAGTAAAACAAAATGTATTGCTTTTTTCTTCGCCTTGTCCGCAACTGTATTCGTAAACGTCATTAAACCCTGTTCAATATGATGTGGTATTATCAGTAGTAGAAGTGGTAACCGTGAGTCAAACACCTTTGTCCTGGAAGGAGTACTCCTCTACCAACGTGTACAACTCATACTTACCTGGCAAGGGAGACACCGTGATCACGAAGGTGGTTCACCCAGGGCGAGGCTCAGCCATTGCACTCCGGCTGTGCTGACCCCTGCGAATTTCTCAAATGTGGAAATCTCGATTGCATAATTTCTGGTAGTGGGGGACTGCGTTCGCGCTCTCCCCTGATCTTGATGTTAAAAATAATGGAGGAATGTGTTAAATTCGGAGTTCTATTGAGTTTCGTGTTGAGAAGGAGATTTTTTCCTTTTAGATGAATGACTGGGGTCTGTTTATAAGTCAACTAAAGGCCTCAGAGATACATTTCTGTCTTCTGATAACCCGGATGTGTGTGATATGTTATTGTAGCACTGGTGATTATGCCTGTCATGTCCTGATAATGTCAAGGAAAAGGCCTACTTGTGAATGGATCATTTTGTGCCCTCAGGACGTAATGTGGATTGAGGTATTTTATTTGCTAGATTATTAAATCATTTATAGGACAGTTTGTCATTTAAGACCACAATAAATGTCAACCATTACCATGCCACAGTCATTGCCCTGGTCAACCATTACCATTCCACAGTCATTTCCCTGCTCAACCATTACCATGCCACAGACATTTCCCTGGTCAACCATTACCATGCCACAGACATTTCCCTGGTCAATCATTACCATGCCACAGACATTTCCCTGGTCAACCATTACCATTCCACAGACATTTCCTAGGTCAACCATTACCACGCCACAGTCATGTCCCTGGTCAAACATTACCATTCCACAGACATTTCTGCAGTTTTTTTTTTTTGCAGTGAGAATGTGTAGTGAGGTATTCTGCCAAAAATGTATTTAGGCATATTAAAACACTTCAGTTTAACCCTGATCGCGAGTATCATCCTGTCAATTTACAGATACAATTACAAATACGAGTATGGCCATGTCACTGTACATAGATCTTTCTATTTTCATGTTCTACTGTGTTATTGACTACGTTTGTTTACGTGTAACTCTGTGTTGTTGTTTTTGTCGTACTGCTTAGCTTTATCTTGACCAGGTCGCAGTTTGAAAATGAGAACTTGTTCCCAACTAGCCTACCTGCTGAAATAAAACAATTAATTAAAAAACACCCATTGTAGCTAATACCGTGTTTTGTTGCTGATGAAGTAGTAGGCTACTGTTTCTCCACCCTGTGGTCGATGGTGGAATCATATTTTACTGAGAGCAGAAAACAAGCGTGATGAAACTATTCCTACAACGTCTGGAACGCTACAAAACACCAGAAATAAATGGTGTCTTTCGGTTGGCTGTGTGCACGAATGTGATTTCAGCATTTTGGTACATCGCCTACTTGTGTGTAACCAGACGGACATTTAGAGAAAATATTCAATGTGTATATAATTTCTACCGTGTTGCATGATGGGAAAACAGTCGGTCCGTGATATAATATAGTAAAACAAAATGTATTGCTTTTTTCTTCGCCTTGTCCGCAACTGTATTCGTAAACATTATTAAACCTTGTTCAATATGATGTGGTATTATCAGTAGTAGAAGTGGTAACCGTGAGTCAAACACTTTTGTCCTGGAAGGAGTACTCCTCTACCAACGTGTACAACTCATACTTACCTGGCAAGGGAGACACCGTGATAACGAAGGCGGTTCACCCAGGGCGAGGCTCAGCCATTGCACTCCGGCTGTGCTGACCCCTGCGAATTTCTCAAATGTGGAAATCTCGATTGCATAATTTCTGGTAGTGGGGGACTGCGTTCGCGCTCTCCCCTGATCTTGATGTTAAAAAATAATTACGGAACATATTTAATTTTAGTGTTTTAACTGGCTGTTCTATTGAGTTTCGTGTTGAGAAGGACAATTGTCAACATTTACATGTTCTTATCAGATGAATGGCTATAGAATGTAGGGTCTGTTTATGAGTCAACTAAGGCCTCAGAGATACATTTTGTCTTCTGATAACCCGGATGTGTGTGATATGTTATTGTAGCACTGGTGATTATGCCTGTCATGTCCTGATTATGTCAAGGAAAAGGCCTACTTGTGAATGGATCATTTTGCGCCCTCATGACGTCATCTGGTTTGAGGTATTTTATTTGCGAGATTATTAAATAATTTATAGGACAGTTTGTAATTTAAGACCACAATGAACAGGCTGCATCACATCCGGCCGTGATTGGGAGTGCCGTAGGGCGGCGCACCATTGGCCCAGCGTCGTCCGGGTTTGGACGGGGTTAGGCCGTCATTGTAAATAAGAATTTGTTCTTAACTGACTTGCAATATGTATTGACAACAATAGATTACTGCACATTGTAACATAATGATCAACATTAAGAGGGAGGAAACTGATGAAAATGGATTGAATGTAATCACATTAGCTTTGAACGTGTGCCTAAAGTTGAAAGGTCCAGAATACAGATATAGACCTTGGACCTGCTTTGATTTTATATCGTCTGAAATGGTAACCGGTCTATATCACCAAGGCTCATCAACTTTGTATATCGTATCCAACTCTCATTTCGTTTTCAAACTTATTTTTTGTGTCATTGTAAGTGTGTTTGTATTATGTTTTTAAATTGTCAAATAAATCTTTCTACCTAAGTGATCCTTAAGGTGGGGCGATGGTGTCATCAGCCACTTCACAGTCGAGAAGTGAGAGTTGTAATGACTATACAAAGTTAATGAGCCTTGGTGATATAGATGGATTTATTCATATTCTCAGCAGTCAAGTACCTATCCAGTTCACACCCAAAGACAGCTGACAGAGGTTTTCGGTGTAACCACTGAGTTGAGGTGCAACATTTACTCTGGACCCAAATAAGATGGATTCTGTTGTTCCAAGATGCAGATCCATTCCACAGACATGTCCCTGGTCAACCATTACCATGCCACAGACATTTCCCTGGTCAACCATTACCATATCACAGACATTTCCCTGGTCAACCATTACCAAATCACAGACATTTCCCTGGTCAACCAACACCATTCCACAGACATGTCCCTGGTCAATCATTACCATGCCACAGACATGTTCCTGGTCCACTTATTTCCTGATGAAGTCAGTCAAAACAGAGATGTCAGTGGAGTGGGTCTTTCTAAAATCTGACTGTAGTTCTGATAAGAGTATTCTAGCCAATATATTCATCCATCTATTCATAAATGGCTTTTTACAGCACCTTAGACTGCACACTTAGAAATAGATACAGGTCTGTTTTGCTGTCCTTCTTGTGGATAGGGGTCACTCTAACATTGGCCATATACAACAAACCTCAGAGGGGCATTATTGCTATTACAAACTGGTTACCAACTAAATTAGAACCATCTGCATTCAGGGCTCAAACCACCCAGTTTATAATTTATAATAGATCACCTGTCTGAAAAGTACGACAAAACTACAAGTCGTAGTAAGTAGCCTATTCAATTGGCCCAGCGTTGTCCAGGTTTGGCCAGTGTAGGCCGTCATTGTAAATAAAAAAATGTGTTGCCAAGTTAAATAAATCGGACTTGCCTAGTTAAATAAAGCTTAAATAAAGATAAATAAATAAAAACTGGAGGTCAAAACAACCACTCAGTCAAGCTATTTTTGACTGTGATTTCAGTATGTGCATGTTGTATGCATCAATATGTGTAACACTTACTGTTATTAAGAGAAACGTTTCTCCCACGTCCTATTACCACATAAAGAACATTGGGTTCATTGTTAACGTCTCTGTTACTGTAGCTACTCGAGTAGTCAGACAAAACGAGGATCGTAACTGATATGGGCAATTTTCTGGATACGATTATGATCCAAGTCTTTTTTTGTAATAATCTGTGATCGAAATAAACTTATTTCTTTCTTCTTTGGGTGCCAGCAAGATTCTCTCAATCATGTGCGTGATTTAAAATCAATCTCCTGGCTAGTTTGTATGTCTGTAAAGAGGAGGGCGGGGCTGTAGGTTGATCCTGCTGCTCTGATTGGATAGAGTGAAGCTGTAGTTCTTCCTCCGCTGGCTTCATCATTTCATCCAATCTCTTTTCCTGGCGTGTTTCTGGTCTGATCATAGTGTTATCATTCAGATTTCTGCTGCCTGCTACTGTGACAAATTACAAATACGAGTATGGCCCTGTCAGCACACCCAGAGTAGCTACTACTGTGTCTTGTTGATGATGAAGTAGTAGGCTACTGTTTCTCCTCCATATCTGTGGGTCGTATGCCACCCTGTGGTCGATGGTGGAATCATATTTTACTGAGAGCAGAAAACAAGACTGCGTTCGCGCTCTCCCCTGATCTTGATGTTAAAAAATAATTACGGAACATATTTAATTTTAGTGTTTTAACTGGCTGTTCTATTGAGTTTCGTGTTGAGAAGGACAATTGTCAACATTTACATGTTCTTATCAGATGAATGGCTATAGAATGTAGGGTCTGTTTATGAGTCAACTAAGGCCTCAGAGATACATTTTGTCTTCTGATAACCCGGATGTGTGTGATATGTTATTGTAGCACTGGTGATTATGCCTGTCATGTCCTGATTATGTCAAGGAAAAGGCCTACTTGTGAATGGATCATTTTGCGCCCTCATGACGTCATCTGGTTTGAGGTATTTTATTTGCGAGATTATTAAATAATTTATAGGACAGTTTGTAATTTAAGACCACAATAAACAGGCTGCATCACATCCGGCCGTGATTGGGAGTGCCGTAGGGCGGCGCACCATTGGCCCAGCGTCGTCCGGGTTTGGACGGGTTCGGCCGTCATTGTAAATAAGAATTTGTTCTTAACTGACTTGCAATATTTCTTGACAACAATAGATTACTGCACATTGTAACATAATGACCAACATTAAGAGGGAGGAAACTGATGAAAATGGATTGAATGTAATCACAGTAGCTTTGAACGTGTGCCTAAAGTTGAAAGGTCCAGAATACAGATATAGACCTTGGACCTGCTTTGATTTTTTATCGTCTGAAATGGTAACCGGTCTATATCACCAAGGCTCATCAACTTTGTATATCGTATCCAACTCTCATTTCGTTTTCAAACTTATTTTTTGTGTCATTGTAAGTGTGTTTGTATTATGTTTTTAAATTGTCAAATAAATCTTTCTACCTAAGTGATCCTTAAGGTGGGGCGATGGTGTCATCAGCCACTTCACAGTCGAGAAGTGAGAGTTGTATTGACTATACAAAGTTAATGAGCCTCGGTGATTTAGAAGGATTTATTCATATTCTCAGCAGTCAGGTACCTATCCAGTTCACACCCAAAGACAGCTGACAGAGGTTTTCGGTGTAACCACTGAGTTGAGGTGCAACATTTACTCTGGACCCAAATAAGATGGATTCTGTTGTTCCAAGATGCAGATCCATTCCACAGACATGTCCCTGGTCAACCATTACCATGCCACAGACATTTCCCTGGTCAACCATTACCATATCACAGACATTTCCCTGGTCAACCATTACCAAATCACAGACATTTCCCTGGTCAACCAACACCATTCCACAGACATGTCCCTGGTCAATCATTACCATGCCACAGACATGTTCCTGGTCCACTTATTTCCTGATGAAGTCAGTCAAAACAGAGATGTCAGTGGAGTGGGTCTTTCTAAAATCTGACTGTAGTTCTGATAAGAGTATTCTAGCCAATATATTCATCCATCTATTCATAAATGGCTTTTTACAGCACCTTAGACTGCACACTTAGAAATAGATACAGGTCTGTTTTGCTGTCCTTCTTGTGGATAGGGGTCACTCTAACATTGGCCATATACAACAAACCTCAGAGGGGCATTATTGCTATTACAAACTGGTTACCAACTAAATTAGAACCATCTGCATTCAGGGCTCAAACCACCCAGTTTATAATTTATAATAGATCACCTGTCTGAAAAGTACGACAAAACTACAAGTCGTAGTAAGTAGCCTATTCAATTGGCCCAGCGTTGTCCAGGTTTGGCCAGTGTAGGCCGTCATTGTAAATAAAAAATGTGTTGCCAAGTTAAATAAATCGGACTTGCCTAGTTAAATAAAGCTTAAATAAAGATAAATAAATAAAAACTGGAGGTCAAAACAACCACTCAGTCAAGCTATTTTTGACTGTGATTTCAGTACGTGCATGTTGTATGCATCAATATGTGTAACACTTACTGTTATTAAGAGAAACGTTTCTCCCACGTCCTATTACCACATAAAGAACATTGGGTTCATTGTTAACGTCTCTGTTACTGTAGCTACTCGAGTAGTCAGACAAAACGAGGATCGTAACTGATATGGGCAATTTTCTGGATACGATTATGATCCAAGTCTTTTTTTTGTAATAATCTGTGATCGAAATAAACTTATTTCTTTCTTCTTTGGGTGCCAGCAAGATTCTCTCAATCATGTGCGTGATTTAAAATCAATCTCCTGGCTAGTTTGTATGTCTGTAAAGAGGAGGGCGGGGCTGTAGGTTGATCCTGCTGCTCTGATTGGATAGAAATAAATGGTGTCTTTCGGTTGGCTGTGTGCACGAATGTGATTTCAGCATTTTGGTACATCGCCTACTTGTGTGTTACCAGACCAACATTTAGACCAAAAATGCAATGTATTTAGAATTTCTACCGTGTTGCTTGATGGGAAAATAGTCGGTCCGTGATATAATATAGTAAAACAAAATGTATTGCTTTTTTCTTCGCCTTGTCCGCAACTGTATTCGTAAACGTCATTAAACCCTGTTCAATATGATGTGGTATTATCAGTAGTAGAAGTGGTAACCGTGAGTCAAACACCTTTGTCCTGGAAGGAGTACTCCTCTACCAACGTGTACAACTCATACTTACCTGGCAAGGGAGACACCGTGATCACGAAGGCGGTTCACCCAGGGCGAGGCTCAGCCATTGCACTCCGGCTGTGCTGACCCCTGCGAATTTCTCAAATGTGGAAATCTCGATTGCATAATTTCTGGTAGTGGGGGACTGCGTTCGCGCTCTCCCCTGATCTTGATGTTAAAAATAATGGAGGAATGTGTTAAATTCGGAGTTCTATTGAGTTTCGTGTTGAGAAGGAGATTTTTTACTTATCAGATGAATGACTGGGGTCTGTTTATAAGTCAACTAAAGGCCTCAGAGATACATTTCTGTCTTCTGATAACCCGGATGTGTGTGATATGTTATTGTAGCACTGGTGATTATGCCTGTCATGTCCTGATAATGTCAAGGAAAAGGCCTACTTGTGAATGGATCATTTTGTGCCCTCAGGACGTAATGTGGATTGAGGTATTTTATTTGCTAGATTATTAAATCATTTATAGGACAGTTTGTCATTTAAGACCACAATAAATGTCAACCATTACCATGCCACAGTCATTGCCCTGGTCAACCATTACCATTCCACAGTCATTTCCCTGCTCAACCATTACCATGCCACAGACATTTCCCTGGTCAACCATTACCATGCCACAGACATTTCCCTGGTCAATCATTACCATGCCACAGACATTTCCCTGGTCAACCATTACCACTCCACAGACATTTCTGCAGTTTTTTTTTTTGCAGTGAGAATGTGTAGTGAGGTATTCTGCCAAAAATGTATTTAGGCATATTAAAACACTTCAGTTTAACCCTGATCGCGAGTATCATCCTGTCAATTTACAGATACAATTACAAATACGAGTATGGCCATGTCACTGTACATAGATCTTTCTATTTTCATGTTCTACTGTGTTATTGACTACGTTTGTTTACGTGTAACTCTGTGTTGTTGTTTTTGTCGCACTGCTGTGCTTTATCTTGACCAGGTCGCAGTTTGTAAATGAGAACTTGTTCCCAACTAGCCTACCTGGTGAAATAAAACAATTAATTAAAAACCACCCATTGTAGCTACTACCGTGTCTTGTTGATGAAGTAGTAGGCTACTGTTTCTCCTCCATATCTGTGGGTCGTATGCCACCCTGTGGTCGATGGTGGAATCATATTTTACTGAGAGCAGAAAACAAGCGTGATGAAACTATTCCTACAACGTCTGGAACGCTACAAAACACCAGAAATAAATGGTGTCTTTCGGTTGGCTGTGTGCACGAATGTGATTTCAGCATTTTGGTACATCGCCTACTTGTGTGTTACCAGACCAACATTTAGACCAAAAATGCAATGTATTTAGAATTTCTACCGTGTTGCTTGATGGGAAAATAGTCGGTCCGTGATATAATATAGTAAAACAAAATGTATTGCTTTTTTCTTCGCCTTGTCCGCAACTGTATTCGTAAACGTCATTAAACCCTGTTCAATATGATGTGGTATTATCAGTAGTAGAAGTGGTAACCGTGAGTCAAACACCTTTGTCCTGGAAGGAGTACTCCTCTACCAACGTGTACAACTCATACTTACCTGGCAAGGGAGACACCGTGATCACGAAGGCGGTTCACCCAGGGCGAGGCTCAGCCATTGCACTCCGGCTGTGCTGACCCCTGCGAATTTCTCAAATGTGGAAATCTCGATTGCATAATTTCTGGTAGTGGGGGACTGCGTTCGCGCTCTCCCCTGATCTTGATGTTAAAAATAATGGAGGAATGTGTTAAATTCGGAGTTCTATTGAGTTTCGTGTTGAGAAGGAGATTTTTTCCTTTTAGATGAATGACTGGGGTCTGTTTATAAGTCAACTAAAGGCCTCAGAGATACATTTCTGTCTTCTGATAACCCGGATGTGTGTGATATGTTATTGTAGCACTGGTGATTATGCCTGTCATGTCCTGATAATGTCAAGGAAAAGGCCTACTTGTGAATGGATCATTTTGTGCCCTCAGGACGTAATGTGGATTGAGGTATTTTATTTGCTAGATTATTAAATCATTTATAGGACAGTTTGTCATTTAAGACCACAATAAATGTCAACCATTACCATGCCACAGTCATTGCCCTGGTCAACCATTACCATTCCACAGTCATTTCCCTGCTCAACCATTACCATGCCACAGACATTTCCCTGGTCAACCATTACCATGCCACAGACATTTCCCTGGTCAATCATTACCATGCCACAGACATTTCCCTGGTCAACCATTACCACTCCACAGACATTTCTGCAGTTTTTTTTTTTGCAGTGAGAATGTGTAGTGAGGTATTCTGCCAAAAATGTATTTAGGCATATTAAAACACTTCAGTTTAACCCTGATCGCGAGTATCATCCTGTCAATTTACAGATACAATTACAAATACGAGTATGGCCATGTCACTGTACATAGATCTTTCTATTTTCATGTTCTACTGTGTTATTGACTACGTTTGTTTACGTGTAACTCTGTGTTGTTGTTTTTGTCGCACTGCTGTGCTTTATCTTGACCAGGTCGCAGTTTGTAAATGAGAACTTGTTCCCAACTAGCCTACCTGGTGAAATAAAACAATTAATTAAAAACCACCCATTGTAGCTACTACCGTGTCTTGTTGATGAAGTAGTAGGCTACTGTTTCTCCTCCATATCTGTGGGTCGTATGCCACCCTGTGGTCGATGGTGGAATCATATTTTACTGAGAGCAGAAAACAAGCGTGATGAAACTATTCCTACAACGTCTGGAACGCTACAAAACACCAGAAATAAATGGTGTCTTTCGGTTGGCTGTGTGCACGAATGTGATTTCAGCATTTTGGTACATCGCCTACTTGTGTGTTACCAGACCAACATTTAGACCAAAAATGCAATGTATTTAGAATTTCTACCGTGTTGCTTGATGGGAAAATAGTCGGTCCGTGATATAATATAGTAAAACAAAATGTATTGCTTTTTTCTTCGCCTTGTCCGCAACTGTATTCGTAAACGTCATTAAACCCTGTTCAATATGATGTGGTATTATCAGTAGTAGAAGTGGTAACCGTGAGTCAAACACCTTTGTCCTGGAAGGAGTACTCCTCTACCAACGTGTACAACTCATACTTACCTGGCAAGGGAGACACCGTGATCACGAAGGTGGTTCACCCAGGGCGAGGCTCAGCCATTGCACTCCGGCTGTGCTGACCCCTGCGAATTTCTCAAATGTGGAAATCTCGATTGCATAATTTCTGGTAGTGGGGGACTGCGTTCGCGCTCTCCCCTGATCTTGATGTTAAAAATAATGGAGGAATGTGTTAAATTCGGAGTTCTATTGAGTTTCGTGTTGAGAAGGAGATTTTTTCCTTTCAGATGAATGACTGGGGTCTGTTTATAAGTCAACTAAAGGCCTCAGAGATACATTTCTGTCTTCTGATAACCCGGATGTGTGTGATATGTTATTGTAGCACTGGTGATTATGCCTGTCATGTCCTGATAATGTCAAGGAAAAGGCCTACTTGTGAATGGATCATTTTGTGCCCTCAGGACGTAATGTGGATTGAGGTATTTTATTTGCTAGATTATTAAATCATTTATAGGACAGTTTGTCATTTAAGACCACAATAAATGTCAACCATTACCATGCCACAGTCATTGCCCTGGTCAACCATTACCATTCCACAGTCATTTCCCTGCTCAACCATTACCATGCCACAGACATTTCCCTGGTCAACCATTACCATGCCACAGACATTTCCCTGGTCAATCATTACCATGCCACAGACATTTCCCTGGTCAACCATTACCATTCCACAGACATTTCCCTGGTCAACCATTACCACACCACAGTCATGTCCCTGGTCAAACATTACCATTCCACAGACATTTCTGCAGTTTTTTTTTTTTGCAGTGAGAATGTGTAGTGAGGTATTCTGCCAAAAATGTATTTAGGCATATTAAAACACTTCAGTTTAACCCTGATCGCGAGTATCATCCTGTCAATTTACAGATACAATTACAAATACGAGTATGGCCATGTCACTGTACATAGATCTTTCTATTTTCATGTTCTACTGTGTTATTGACTACGTTTGTTTACGTGTAACTCTGTGTTGTTGTTTTTGTCGCACTGCTGTGCTTTATCTTGGCCAGGTCGCAGTTTGTAAATGAGAACTTGTTCCCAACTAGCCTACCTGGTGAAATAAAACAATTAATTAAAAACCACCCATTGTAGCTACTACCGTGTCTTGTTGATGAAGTAGTAGGCTACTGTTTCTCCTCCATATCTGTGGGTCGTATGCCACCCTGTGGTCGATGGTGGAATCATATTTTACTGAGAGCAGAAAACAAGCGTGATGAAACTATTCCTACAACGTCTGGAACGCTACAAAACACCAGAAATAAATGGTGTCTTTCGGTTGGCTGTGTGCACGAATGTGATTTCAGCATTTTGGTACATCGCCTACTTGTGTGTTACCAGACCAACATTTAGACCAAAAATGCAATGTATTTAGAATTTCTACCGTGTTGCTTGATGGGAAAATAGTCGGTCCGTGATATAATATAGTAAAACAAAATGTATTGCTTTTTTCTTCGCCTTGTCCGCAACTGTATTCGTAAACGTCATTAAACCCTGTTCAATATGATGTGGTATTATCAGTAGTAGAAGTGGTAACCGTGAGTCAAACACCTTTGTCCTGGAAGGAGTACTCCTCTACCAACGTGTACAACTCATACTTACCTGGCAAGGGAGACACCGTGATCACGAAGGCGGTTCACCCAGGGCGAGGCTCAGCCATTGCACTCCGGCTGTGCTGACCCCTGCGAATTTCTCAAATGTGGAAATCTCGATTGCATAATTTCTGGTAGTGGGGGACTGCGTTCGCGCTCTCCCCTGATCTTGATGTTAAAAATAATGGAGGAATGTGTTAAATTCGGAGTTCTATTGAGTTTCGTGTTGAGAAGGAGATTTTTTACTTATCAGATGAATGACTGGGGTCTGTTTATAAGTCAACTAAAGGCCTCAGAGATACATTTCTGTCTTCTGATAACCCGGATGTGTGTGATATGTTATTGTAGCACTGGTGATTATGCCTGTCATGTCCTGATAATGTCAAGGAAAAGGCCTACTTGTGAATGGATCATTTTGTGCCCTCAGGACGTAATGTGGATTGAGGTATTTTATTTGCTAGATTATTAAATCATTTATAGGACAGTTTGTCATTTAAGACCACAATAAATGTCAACCATTACCATGCCACAGTCATTGCCCTGGTCAACCATTACCATTCCACAGTCATTTCCCTGCTCAACCATTACCATGCCACAGACATTTCCCTGGTCAACCATTACCATGCCACAGACATTTCCCTGGTCAATCATTACCATGCCACAGACATGTCAACCATTACCATTCCACAGACATTTCCCTGGTCAACCATTACCACACCACAGTCACCATTACCATTCCACAGACATTTCTGCAGTTTTTTTTTTTTGCAGTGAGAATGTGTAGTGAGGTATTCTGCCAAAAATGTATTTAGGCATATTAAAACACTTCAGTTTAACCCTGATCGCGAGTATCATCCTGTCAATTTACAGATACAATTACAAATACGAGTATGGCCATGTCACTGTACATAGATCTTTCTATTTTCATGTTCTACTGTGTTATTGACTACGTTTGTTTACGTGTAACTCTGTGTTGTTGTTTTTGTCGCACTGCTGTGCTTTATCTTGGCCAGGTCGCAGTTTGTAAATGAGAACTTGTTCCCAACTAGCCTACCTGGTGAAATAAAACAATTAATTAAAAACCACCCATTGTAGCTACTACCGTGTCTTGTTGATGAAGTAGTAGGCTACTGTTTCTCCTCCATATCTGTGGGTCGTATGCCACCCTGTGGTCGATGGTGGAATCATATTTTACTGAGAGCAGAAAACAAGCGTGATGAAACTATTCCTACAACGTCTGGAACGCTACAAAACACCAGAAATAAATGGTGTCTTTCGGTTGGCTGTGTGCACGAATGTGATTTCAGCATTTTGGTACATCGCCTACTTGTGTGTTACCAGACCAACATTTAGACCAAAAATGCAATGTATTTAGAATTTCTACCGTGTTGCTTGATGGGAAAATAGTCGGTCCGTGATATAATATAGTAAAACAAAATGTATTGCTTTTTTCTTCGCCTTGTCCGCAACTGTATTCGTAAACGTCATTAAACCCTGTTCAATATGATGTGGTATTATCAGTAGTAGAAGTGGTAACCGTGAGTCAAACACCTTTGTCCTGGAAGGAGTACTCCTCTACCAACGTGTACAACTCATACTTACCTGGCAAGGGAGACACCGTGATCACGAAGGCGGTTCACCCAGGGCGAGGCTCAGCCATTGCACTCCGGCTGTGCTGACCCCTGCGAATTTCTCAAATGTGGAAATCTCGATTGCATAATTTCTGGTAGTGGGGGACTGCGTTCGCGCTCTCCCCTGATCTTGATGTTAAAAATAATGGAGGAATGTGTTAAATTCGGAGTTCTATTGAGTTTCGTGTTGAGAAGGAGATTTTTTACTTATCAGATGAATGACTGGGGTCTGTTTATAAGTCAACTAAAGGCCTCAGAGATACATTTCTGTCTTCTGATAACCCGGATGTGTGTGATATGTTATTGTAGCACTGGTGATTATGCCTGTCATGTCCTGATAATGTCAAGGAAAAGGCCTACTTGTGAATGGATCATTTTGTGCCCTCAGGACGTAATGTGGATTGAGGTATTTTATTTGCTAGATTATTAAATCATTTATAGGACAGTTTGTCATTTAAGACCACAATAAATGTCAACCATTACCATGCCACAGTCATTGCCCTGGTCAACCATTACCATTCCACAGTCATTTCCCTGCTCAACCATTACCATGCCACAGACATTTCCCTGGTCAACCATTACCATGCCACAGACATTTCCCTGGTCAATCATTACCATGCCACAGACATTTCCCTGGTCAACCATTACCATTCCACAGACATTTCCCTGGTCAACCATTACCACGCCACAGTCATGTCCCTGGTCAAACATTACCATTCCACAGACATTTCTGTCAACCAACCATTACCATTCCACAGACATTTCTGCAGTTTTTTTTTTTTTGCAGTGAGAATGTGTAGTGAGGTATTCTGCCAAAAATGTATTTAGGCATATTAAAACACTTCAGTTTAACCCTGATCGCGAGTATCATCCTGTCAATTTACAGATACAATTACAAATACGAGTATGGCCATGTCACTGTACATAGATCTTTCTATTTTCATGTTCTACTGTGTTATTGACTACGTTTGTTTACGTGTAACTCTGTGTTGTTGTTTTTGTCGCACTGCTGTGCTTTATCTTGGCCAGGTCGCAGTTTGTAAATGAGAACTTGTTCCCAACTAGCCTACCTGGTGAAATAAAACAATTAATTAAAAACCACCCATTGTAGCTACTACCGTGTCTTGTTGATGAAGTAGTAGGCTACTGTTTCTCCTCCATATCTGTGGGTCGTATGCCACCCTGTGGTCGATGGTGGAATCATATTTTACTGAGAGCAGAAAACAAGCGTGATGAAACTATTCCTACAACGTCTGGAACGCTACAAAACACCAGAAATAAATGGTGTCTTTCGGTTGGCTGTGTGCACGAATGTGATTTCAGCATTTTGGTACATCGCCTACTTGTGTGTTACCAGACCAACATTTAGACCAAAAATGCAATGTATTTAGAATTTCTACCGTGTTGCTTGATGGGAAAATAGTCGGTCCGTGATATAATATAGTAAAACAAAATGTATTGCTTTTTTCTTCGCCTTGTCCGCAACTGTATTCGTAAACGTCATTAAACCCTGTTCAATATGATGTGGTATTATCAGTAGTAGAAGTGGTAACCGTGAGTCAAACACCTTTGTCCTGGAAGGAGTACTCCTCTACCAACGTGTACAACTCATACTTACCTGGCAAGGGAGACACCGTGATCACGAAGGCGGTTCACCCAGGGCGAGGCTCAGCCATTGCACTCCGGCTGTGCTGACCCCTGCGAATTTCTCAAATGTGGAAATCTCGATTGCATAATTTCTGGTAGTGGGGGACTGCGTTCGCGCTCTCCCCTGATCTTGATGTTAAAAATAATGGAGGAATGTGTTAAATTCGGAGTTCTATTGAGTTTCGTGTTGAGAAGGAGATTTTTTACTTATCAGATGAATGACTGGGGTCTGTTTATAAGTCAACTAAAGGCCTCAGAGATACATTTCTGTCTTCTGATAACCCGGATGTGTGTGATATGTTATTGTAGCACTGGTGATTATGCCTGTCATGTCCTGATAATGTCAAGGAAAAGGCCTACTTGTGAATGGATCATTTTGTGCCCTCAGGACGTAATGTGGATTGAGGTATTTTATTTGCTAGATTATTAAATCATTTATAGGACAGTTTGTCATTTAAGACCACAATAAATGTCAACCATTACCATGCCACAGTCATTGCCCTGGTCAACCATTACCATTCCACAGTCATTTCCCTGCTCAACCATTACCATGCCACAGACATTTCCCTGGTCAACCATTACCATGCCACAGACATTTCCCTGGTCAATCATTACCATGCCACAGACATTTCCCTGGTCAACCATTACCATTCCACAGACATTTCTGCAGTTTTTTTTTTTTTGCAGTGAGAATGTGTAGTGAGGTATTCTGCCAAAAATGTATTTAGGCATATTAAAACACTTCAGTTTAACCCTGATCGCGAGTATCATCCTGTCAATTTACAGATACAATTACAAATACGAGTATGGCCATGTCACTGTACATAGATCTTTCTATTTTCATGTTCTACTGTGTTATTGACTACGTTTGTTTACGTGTAACTCTGTGTTGTTGTTTTTGTCGCACTGCTGTGCTTTATCTTGGCCAGGTCGCAGTTTGTAAATGAGAACTTGTTCCCAACTAGCCTACCTGGTGAAATAAAACAATTAATTAAAAACCACCCATTGTAGCTACTACCGTGTCTTGTTGATGAAGTAGTAGGCTACTGTTTCTCCTCCATATCTGTGGGTCGTATGCCACCCTGTGGTCGATGGTGGAATCATATTTTACTGAGAGCAGAAAACAAGCGTGATGAAACTATTCCTACAACGTCTGGAACGCTACAAAACACCAGAAATAAATGGTGTCTTTCGGTTGGCTGTGTGCACGAATGTGATTTCAGCATTTTGGTACATCGCCTACTTGTGTGTTACCAGACCAACATTTAGACCAAAAATGCAATGTATTTAGAATTTCTACCGTGTTGCTTGATGGGAAAATAGTCGGTCCGTGATATAATATAGTAAAACAAAATGTATTGCTTTTTTCTTCGCCTTGTCCGCAACTGTATTCGTAAACGTCATTAAACCCTGTTCAATATGATGTGGTATTATCAGTAGTAGAAGTGGTAACCGTGAGTCAAACACCTTTGTCCTGGAAGGAGTACTCCTCTACCAACGTGTACAACTCATACTTACCTGGCAAGGGAGACACCGTGATCACGAAGGCGGTTCACCCAGGGCGAGGCTCAGCCATTGCACTCCGGCTGTGCTGACCCCTGCGAATTTCTCAAATGTGGAAATCTCGATTGCATAATTTCTGGTAGTGGGGGACTGCGTTCGCGCTCTCCCCTGATCTTGATGTTAAAAATAATGGAGGAATGTGTTAAATTCGGAGTTCTATTGAGTTTCGTGTTGAGAAGGAGATTTTTTACTTATCAGATGAATGACTGGGGTCTGTTTATAAGTCAACTAAAGGCCTCAGAGATACATTTCTGTCTTCTGATAACCCGGATGTGTGTGATATGTTATTGTAGCACTGGTGATTATGCCTGTCATGTCCTGATAATGTCAAGGAAAAGGCCTACTTGTGAATGGATCATTTTGTGCCCTCAGGACGTAATGTGGATTGAGGTATTTTATTTGCTAGATTATTAAATCATTTATAGGACAGTTTGTCATTTAAGACCACAATAAATGTCAACCATTACCATGCCACAGTCATTGCCCTGGTCAACCATTACCATTCCACAGTCATTTCCCTGCTCAACCATTACCATGCCACAGACATTTCCCTGGTCAACCATTACCATGCCACAGACATTTCCCTGGTCAATCATTACCATGCCACAGACATTTCCCTGGTCAACCATTACCATTCCACAGACATTTCTGCAGTTTTTTTTTTTTTGCAGTGAGAATGTGTAGTGAGGTATTCTGCCAAAAATGTATTTAGGCATATTAAAACACTTCAGTTTAACCCTGATCGCGAGTATCATCCTGTCAATTTACAGATACAATTACAAATACGAGTATGGCCATGTCACTGTACATAGATCTTTCTATTTTCATGTTCTACTGTGTTATTGACTACGTTTGTTTACGTGTAACTCTGTGTTGTTGTTTTTGTCGCACTGCTGTGCTTTATCTTGGCCAGGTCGCAGTTTGTAAATGAGAACTTGTTCCCAACTAGCCTACCTGGTGAAATAAAACAATTAATTAAAAACCACCCATTGTAGCTACTACCGTGTCTTGTTGATGAAGTAGTAGGCTACTGTTTCTCCTCCATATCTGTGGGTCGTATGCCACCCTGTGGTCGATGGTGGAATCATATTTTACTGAGAGCAGAAAACAAGCGTGATGAAACTATTCCTACAACGTCTGGAACGCTACAAAACACCAGAAATAAATGGTGTCTTTCGGTTGGCTGTGTGCACGAATGTGATTTCAGCATTTTGGTACATCGCCTACTTGTGTGTTACCAGACCAACATTTAGACCAAAAATGCAATGTATTTAGAATTTCTACCGTGTTGCTTGATGGGAAAATAGTCGGTCCGTGATATAATATAGTAAAACAAAATGTATTGCTTTTTTCTTCGCCTTGTCCGCAACTGTATTCGTAAACGTCATTAAACCCTGTTCAATATGATGTGGTATTATCAGTAGTAGAAGTGGTAACCGTGAGTCAAACACCTTTGTCCTGGAAGGAGTACTCCTCTACCAACGTGTACAACTCATACTTACCTGGCAAGGGAGACACCGTGATCACGAAGGCGGTTCACCCAGGGCGAGGCTCAGCCATTGCACTCCGGCTGTGCTGACCCCTGCGAATTTCTCAAATGTGGAAATCTCGATTGCATAATTTCTGGTAGTGGGGGACTGCGTTCGCGCTCTCCCCTGATCTTGATGTTAAAAATAATGGAGGAATGTGTTAAATTCGGAGTTCTATTGAGTTTCGTGTTGAGAAGGAGATTTTTTACTTATCAGATGAATGACTGGGGTCTGTTTATAAGTCAACTAAAGGCCTCAGAGATACATTTCTGTCTTCTGATAACCCGGATGTGTGTGATATGTTATTGTAGCACTGGTGATTATGCCTGTCATGTCCTGATAATGTCAAGGAAAAGGCCTACTTGTGAATGGATCATTTTGTGCCCTCAGGACGTAATGTGGATTGAGGTATTTTATTTGCTAGATTATTAAATCATTTATAGGACAGTTTGTCATTTAAGACCACAATAAATGTCAACCATTACCATGCCACAGTCATTGCCCTGGTCAACCATTACCATTCCACAGTCATTTCCCTGCTCAACCATTACCATGCCACAGACATTTCCCTGGTCAACCATTACCATGCCACAGACATTTCCCTGGTCAATCATTACCATGCCACAGACATTTCCCTGGTCAACCATTACCATTCCACAGACATTTCTGCAGTTTTTTTTTTTTTGCAGTGAGAATGTGTAGTGAGGTATTCTGCCAAAAATGTATTTAGGCATATTAAAACACTTCAGTTTAACCCTGATCGCGAGTATCATCCTGTCAATTTACAGATACAATTACAAATACGAGTATGGCCATGTCACTGTACATAGATCTTTCTATTTTCATGTTCTACTGTGTTATTGACTACGTTTGTTTACGTGTAACTCTGTGTTGTTGTTTTTGTCGCACTGCTGTGCTTTATCTTGGCCAGGTCGCAGTTTGTAAATGAGAACTTGTTCCCAACTAGCCTACCTGGTGAAATAAAACAATTAATTAAAAACCACCCATTGTAGCTACTACCGTGTCTTGTTGATGAAGTAGTAGGCTACTGTTTCTCCTCCATATCTGTGGGTCGTATGCCACCCTGTGGTCGATGGTGGAATCATATTTTACTGAGAGCAGAAAACAAGCGTGATGAAACTATTCCTACAACGTCTGGAACGCTACAAAACACCAGAAATAAATGGTGTCTTTCGGTTGGCTGTGTGCACGAATGTGATTTCAGCATTTTGGTACATCGCCTACTTGTGTGTTACCAGACCAACATTTAGACCAAAAATGCAATGTATTTAGAATTTCTACCGTGTTGCTTGATGGGAAAATAGTCGGTCCGTGATATAATATAGTAAAACAAAATGTATTGCTTTTTTCTTCGCCTTGTCCGCAACTGTATTCGTAAACGTCATTAAACCCTGTTCAATATGATGTGGTATTATCAGTAGTAGAAGTGGTAACCGTGAGTCAAACACCTTTGTCCTGGAAGGAGTACTCCTCTACCAACGTGTACAACTCATACTTACCTGGCAAGGGAGACACCGTGATCACGAAGGCGGTTCACCCAGGGCGAGGCTCAGCCATTGCACTCCGGCTGTGCTGACCCCTGCGAATTTCTCAAATGTGGAAATCTCGATTGCATAATTTCTGGTAGTGGGGGACTGCGTTCGCGCTCTCCCCTGATCTTGATGTTAAAAATAATGGAGGAATGTGTTAAATTCGGAGTTCTATTGAGTTTCGTGTTGAGAAGGAGATTTTTTACTTATCAGATGAATGACTGGGGTCTGTTTATAAGTCAACTAAAGGCCTCAGAGATACATTTCTGTCTTCTGATAACCCGGATGTGTGTGATATGTTATTGTAGCACTGGTGATTATGCCTGTCATGTCCTGATAATGTCAAGGAAAAGGCCTACTTGTGAATGGATCATTTTGTGCCCTCAGGACGTAATGTGGATTGAGGTATTTTATTTGCTAGATTATTAAATCATTTATAGGACAGTTTGTCATTTAAGACCACAATAAATGTCAACCATTACCATGCCACAGTCATTGCCCTGGTCAACCATTACCATTCCACAGTCATTTCCCTGCTCAACCATTACCATGCCACAGACATTTCCCTGGTCAACCATTACCATGCCACAGACATTTCCCTGGTCAATCATTACCATGCCACAGACATTTCCCTGGTCAACCATTACCATTCCACAGACATTTCTGCAGTTTTTTTTTTTTTGCAGTGAGAATGTGTAGTGAGGTATTCTGCCAAAAATGTATTTAGGCATATTAAAACACTTCAGTTTAACCCTGATCGCGAGTATCATCCTGTCAATTTACAGATACAATTACAAATACGAGTATGGCCATGTCACTGTACATAGATCTTTCTATTTTCATGTTCTACTGTGTTATTGACTACGTTTGTTTACGTGTAACTCTGTGTTGTTGTTTTTGTCGCACTGCTGTGCTTTATCTTGGCCAGGTCGCAGTTTGTAAATGAGAACTTGTTCCCAACTAGCCTACCTGGTGAAATAAAACAATTAATTAAAAACCACCCATTGTAGCTACTACCGTGTCTTGTTGATGAAGTAGTAGGCTACTGTTTCTCCTCCATATCTGTGGGTCGTATGCCACCCTGTGGTCGATGGTGGAATCATATTTTACTGAGAGCAGAAAACAAGCGTGATGAAACTATTCCTACAACGTCTGGAACGCTACAAAACACCAGAAATAAATGGTGTCTTTCGGTTGGCTGTGTGCACGAATGTGATTTCAGCATTTTGGTACATCGCCTACTTGTGTGTTACCAGACCAACATTTAGACCAAAAATGCAATGTATTTAGAATTTCTACCGTGTTGCTTGATGGGAAAATAGTCGGTCCGTGATATAATATAGTAAAACAAAATGTATTGCTTTTTTCTTCGCCTTGTCCGCAACTGTATTCGTAAACGTCATTAAACCCTGTTCAATATGATGTGGTATTATCAGTAGTAGAAGTGGTAACCGTGAGTCAAACACCTTTGTCCTGGAAGGAGTACTCCTCTACCAACGTGTACAACTCATACTTACCTGGCAAGGGAGACACCGTGATCACGAAGGCGGTTCACCCAGGGCGAGGCTCAGCCATTGCACTCCGGCTGTGCTGACCCCTGCGAATTTCTCAAATGTGGAAATCTCGATTGCATAATTTCTGGTAGTGGGGGACTGCGTTCGCGCTCTCCCCTGATCTTGATGTTAAAAATAATGGAGGAATGTGTTAAATTCGGAGTTCTATTGAGTTTCGTGTTGAGAAGGAGATTTTTTACTTATCAGATGAATGACTGGGGTCTGTTTATAAGTCAACTAAAGGCCTCAGAGATACATTTCTGTCTTCTGATAACCCGGATGTGTGTGATATGTTATTGTAGCACTGGTGATTATGCCTGTCATGTCCTGATAATGTCAAGGAAAAGGCCTACTTGTGAATGGATCATTTTGTGCCCTCAGGACGTAATGTGGATTGAGGTATTTTATTTGCTAGATTATTAAATCATTTATAGGACAGTTTGTCATTTAAGACCACAATAAATGTCAACCATTACCATGCCACAGTCATTGCCCTGGTCAACCATTACCATTCCACAGTCATTTCCCTGCTCAACCATTACCATGCCACAGACATTTCCCTGGTCAACCATTACCATGCCACAGACATTTCCCTGGTCAATCATTACCATGCCACAGACATTTCCCTGGTCAACCATTACCATTTCCCTGGTCAATCATTACCATGCCACAGACATTTCCCTGGTCAACCATTACCATTCCACAGACATTTCTGCAGTTTTTTTTTTTTTTTGCAGTGAGAATGTGTAGTGAGGTATTCTGCCAAAAATGTATTTAGGCATATTAAAACACTTCAGTTTAACCCTGATCGCGAGTATCATCCTGTCAATTTACAGATACAATTACAAATACGAGTATGGCCATGTCACTGTACATAGATCTTTCTATTTTCATGTTCTACTGTGTTATTGACTACGTTTGTTTACGTGTAACTCTGTGTTGTTGTTTTTGTCGCACTGCTGTGCTTTATCTTGGCCAGGTCGCAGTTTGTAAATGAGAACTTGTTCCCAACTAGCCTACCTGGTGAAATAAAACAATTAATTAAAAACCACCCATTGTAGCTACTACCGTGTCTTGTTGATGAAGTAGTAGGCTACTGTTTCTCCTCCATATCTGTGGGTCGTATGCCACCCTGTGGTCGATGGTGGAATCATATTTTACTGAGAGCAGAAAACAAGCGTGATGAAACTATTCCTACAACGTCTGGAACGCTACAAAACACCAGAAATAAATGGTGTCTTTCGGTTGGCTGTGTGCACGAATGTGATTTCAGCATTTTGGTACATCGCCTACTTGTGTGTTACCAGACCAACATTTAGACCAAAAATGCAATGTATTTAGAATTTCTACCGTGTTGCTTGATGGGAAAATAGTCGGTCCGTGATATAATATAGTAAAACAAAATGTATTGCTTTTTTCTTCGCCTTGTCCGCAACTGTATTCGTAAACGTCATTAAACCCTGTTCAATATGATGTGGTATTATCAGTAGTAGAAGTGGTAACCGTGAGTCAAACACCTTTGTCCTGGAAGGAGTACTCCTCTACCAACGTGTACAACTCATACTTACCTGGCAAGGGAGACACCGTGATCACGAAGGCGGTTCACCCAGGGCGAGGCTCAGCCATTGCACTCCGGCTGTGCTGACCCCTGCGAATTTCTCAAATGTGGAAATCTCGATTGCATAATTTCTGGTAGTGGGGGACTGCGTTCGCGCTCTCCCCTGATCTTGATGTTAAAAATAATGGAGGAATGTGTTAAATTCGGAGTTCTATTGAGTTTCGTGTTGAGAAGGAGATTTTTTACTTATCAGATGAATGACTGGGGTCTGTTTATAAGTCAACTAAAGGCCTCAGAGATACATTTCTGTCTTCTGATAACCCGGATGTGTGTGATATGTTATTGTAGCACTGGTGATTATGCCTGTCATGTCCTGATAATGTCAAGGAAAAGGCCTACTTGTGAATGGATCATTTTGTGCCCTCAGGACGTAATGTGGATTGAGGTATTTTATTTGCTAGATTATTAAATCATTTATAGGACAGTTTGTCATTTAAGACCACAATAAATGTCAACCATTACCATGCCACAGTCATTGCCCTGGTCAACCATTACCATTCCACAGTCATTTCCCTGCTCAACCATTACCATGCCACAGACATTTCCCTGGTCAACCATTACCATGCCACAGACATTTCCCTGGTCAATCATTACCATGCCACAGACATGTCAACCATTACCATTCCACAGACATTTCCCTGGTCAACCATTCAACCATTACCATTCCACAGACATTTCTGCAGTTTTTTTTTTTTGCAGTGAGAATGTGTAGTGAGGTATTCTGCCAAAAATGTATTTAGGCATATTAAAACACTTCAGTTTAACCCTGATCGCGAGTATCATCCTGTCAATTTACAGATACAATTACAAATACGAGTATGGCCATGTCACTGTACATAGATCTTTCTATTTTCATGTTCTACTGTGTTATTGACTACGTTTGTTTACGTGTAACTCTGTGTTGTTGTTTTTGTCGCACTGCTGTGCTTTATCTTGGCCAGGTCGCAGTTTGTAAATGAGAACTTGTTCCCAACTAGCCTACCTGGTGAAATAAAACAATTAATTAAAAACCACCCATTGTAGCTACTACCGTGTCTTGTTGATGAAGTAGTAGGCTACTGTTTCTCCTCCATATCTGTGGGTCGTATGCCACCCTGTGGTCGATGGTGGAATCATATTTTACTGAGAGCAGAAAACAAGCGTGATGAAACTATTCCTACAACGTCTGGAACGCTACAAAACACCAGAAATAAATGGTGTCTTTCGGTTGGCTGTGTGCACGAATGTGATTTCAGCATTTTGGTACATCGCCTACTTGTGTGTTACCAGACCAACATTTAGACCAAAAATGCAATGTATTTAGAATTTCTACCGTGTTGCTTGATGGGAAAATAGTCGGTCCGTGATATAATATAGTAAAACAAAATGTATTGCTTTTTTCTTCGCCTTGTCCGCAACTGTATTCGTAAACGTCATTAAACCCTGTTCAATATGATGTGGTATTATCAGTAGTAGAAGTGGTAACCGTGAGTCAAACACCTTTGTCCTGGAAGGAGTACTCCTCTACCAACGTGTACAACTCATACTTACCTGGCAAGGGAGACACCGTGATCACGAAGGCGGTTCACCCAGGGCGAGGCTCAGCCATTGCACTCCGGCTGTGCTGACCCCTGCGAATTTCTCAAATGTGGAAATCTCGATTGCATAATTTCTGGTAGTGGGGGACTGCGTTCGCGCTCTCCCCTGATCTTGATGTTAAAAATAATGGAGGAATGTGTTAAATTCGGAGTTCTATTGAGTTTCGTGTTGAGAAGGAGATTTTTTACTTATCAGATGAATGACTGGGGTCTGTTTATAAGTCAACTAAAGGCCTCAGAGATACATTTCTGTCTTCTGATAACCCGGATGTGTGTGATATGTTATTGTAGCACTGGTGATTATGCCTGTCATGTCCTGATAATGTCAAGGAAAAGGCCTACTTGTGAATGGATCATTTTGTGCCCTCAGGACGTAATGTGGATTGAGGTATTTTATTTGCTAGATTATTAAATCATTTATAGGACAGTTTGTCATTTAAGACCACAATAAATGTCAACCATTACCATGCCACAGTCATTGCCCTGGTCAACCATTACCATTCCACAGTCATTTCCCTGCTCAACCATTACCATGCCACAGACATTTCCCTGGTCAACCATTACCATGCCACAGACATTTCCCTGGTCAATCATTACCATGCCACAGACATTTCCCTGGTCAACCATTACCATTCCACAGACATTTCTGCAGTCAAACATTACCATTCCACAGACATTTTTTTTTTTTTTTGCAGTGAGAATGTGTAGTGAGGTATTCTGCCAAAAATGTATTTAGGCATATTAAAACACTTCAGTTTAACCCTGATCGCGAGTATCATCCTGTCAATTTACAGATACAATTACAAATACGAGTATGGCCATGTCACTGTACATAGATCTTTCTATTTTCATGTTCTACTGTGTTATTGACTACGTTTGTTTACGTGTAACTCTGTGTTGTTGTTTTTGTCGCACTGCTGTGCTTTATCTTGGCCAGGTCGCAGTTTGTAAATGAGAACTTGTTCCCAACTAGCCTACCTGGTGAAATAAAACAATTAATTAAAAACCACCCATTGTAGCTACTACCGTGTCTTGTTGATGAAGTAGTAGGCTACTGTTTCTCCTCCATATCTGTGGGTCGTATGCCACCCTGTGGTCGATGGTGGAATCATATTTTACTGAGAGCAGAAAACAAGCGTGATGAAACTATTCCTACAACGTCTGGAACGCTACAAAACACCAGAAATAAATGGTGTCTTTCGGTTGGCTGTGTGCACGAATGTGATTTCAGCATTTTGGTACATCGCCTACTTGTGTGTTACCAGACCAACATTTAGACCAAAAATGCAATGTATTTAGAATTTCTACCGTGTTGCTTGATGGGAAAATAGTCGGTCCGTGATATAATATAGTAAAACAAAATGTATTGCTTTTTTCTTCGCCTTGTCCGCAACTGTATTCGTAAACGTCATTAAACCCTGTTCAATATGATGTGGTATTATCAGTAGTAGAAGTGGTAACCGTGAGTCAAACACCTTTGTCCTGGAAGGAGTACTCCTCTACCAACGTGTACAACTCATACTTACCTGGCAAGGGAGACACCGTGATCACGAAGGCGGTTCACCCAGGGCGAGGCTCAGCCATTGCACTCCGGCTGTGCTGACCCCTGCGAATTTCTCAAATGTGGAAATCTCGATTGCATAATTTCTGGTAGTGGGGGACTGCGTTCGCGCTCTCCCCTGATCTTGATGTTAAAAATAATGGAGGAATGTGTTAAATTCGGAGTTCTATTGAGTTTCGTGTTGAGAAGGAGATTTTTTACTTATCAGATGAATGACTGGGGT
Organism: Oncorhynchus clarkii lewisi; assembly: GCF_045791955.1. Classification (NCBI taxonomy): domain Eukaryota; kingdom Metazoa; phylum Chordata; class Actinopteri; order Salmoniformes; family Salmonidae; genus Oncorhynchus; species Oncorhynchus clarkii. The sequence goes on from NW_027258591.1 coordinate 26,565, forward strand.
CTGTTTATAAGTCAACTAAAGGCCTCAGAGATACATTTCTGTCTTCTGATAACCCGGATGTGTGTGATATGTTATTGTAGCACTGGTGATTATGCCTGTCATGTCCTGATAATGTCAAGGAAAAGGCCTACTTGTGAATGGATCATTTTGTGCCCTCAGGACGTAATGTGGATTGAGGTATTTTATTTGCTAGATTATTAAATCATTTATAGGACAGTTTGTCATTTAAGACCACAATAAATGTCAACCATTACCATGCCACAGTCATTGCCCTGGTCAACCATTACCATTCCACAGTCATTTCCCTGCTCAACCATTACCATGCCACAGACATTTCCCTGGTCAACCATTACCATGCCACAGACATTTCCCTGGTCAATCATTACCATGCCACAGACATTTCCCTGGTCAACCATTACCATTCCACAGACATTTCTGCAGTTTTTTTTTTTTGCAGTGAGAATGTGTAGTGAGGTATTCTGCCAAAAATGTATTTAGGCATATTAAAACACTTCAGTTTAACCCTGATCGCGAGTATCATCCTGTCAATTTACAGATACAATTACAAATACGAGTATGGCCATGTCACTGTACATAGATCTTTCTATTTTCATGTTCTACTGTGTTATTGACTACGTTTGTTTACGTGTAACTCTGTGTTGTTGTTTTTGTCGCACTGCTGTGCTTTATCTTGGCCAGGTCGCAGTTTGTAAATGAGAACTTGTTCCCAACTAGCCTACCTGGTGAAATAAAACAATTAATTAAAAACCACCCATTGTAGCTACTACCGTGTCTTGTTGATGAAGTAGTAGGCTACTGTTTCTCCTCCATATCTGTGGGTCGTATGCCACCCTGTGGTCGATGGTGGAATCATATTTTACTGAGAGCAGAAAACAAGCGTGATGAAACTATTCCTACAACGTCTGGAACGCTACAAAACACCAGAAATAAATGGTGTCTTTCGGTTGGCTGTGTGCACGAATGTGATTTCAGCATTTTGGTACATCGCCTACTTGTGTGTTACCAGACCAACATTTAGACCAAAAATGCAATGTATTTAGAATTTCTACCGTGTTGCTTGATGGGAAAATAGTCGGTCCGTGATATAATATAGTAAAACAAAATGTATTGCTTTTTTCTTCGCCTTGTCCGCAACTGTATTCGTAAACGTCATTAAACCCTGTTCAATATGATGTGGTATTATCAGTAGTAGAAGTGGTAACCGTGAGTCAAACACCTTTGTCCTGGAAGGAGTACTCCTCTACCAACGTGTACAACTCATACTTACCTGGCAAGGGAGACACCGTGATCACGAAGGCGGTTCACCCAGGGCGAGGCTCAGCCATTGCACTCCGGCTGTGCTGACCCCTGCGAATTTCTCAAATGTGGAAATCTCGATTGCATAATTTCTGGTAGTGGGGGACTGCGTTCGCGCTCTCCCCTGATCTTGATGTTAAAAATAATGGAGGAATGTGTTAAATTCGGAGTTCTATTGAGTTTCGTGTTGAGAAGGAGATTTTTTACTTATCAGATGAATGACTGGGGTCTGTTTATAAGTCAACTAAAGGCCTCAGAGATACATTTCTGTCTTCTGATAACCCGGATGTGTGTGATATGTTATTGTAGCACTGGTGATTATGCCTGTCATGTCCTGATAATGTCAAGGAAAAGGCCTACTTGTGAATGGATCATTTTGTGCCCTCAGGACGTAATGTGGATTGAGGTATTTTATTTGCTAGATTATTAAATCATTTATAGGACAGTTTGTCATTTAAGACCACAATAAATGTCAACCATTACCATGCCACAGTCATTGCCCTGGTCAACCATTACCATTCCACAGTCATTTCCCTGCTCAACCATTACCATGCCACAGACATTTCCCTGGTCAACCATTACCATGCCACAGACATTTCCCTGGTCAATCATTACCATGCCACAGACATTTCCCTGGTCAACCATTACCATTCCACAGACATTTCTGCAGACATTTTTTTTTTTTTTGCAGTGAGAATGTGTAGTGAGGTATTCTGCCAAAAATGTATTTAGGCATATTAAAACACTTCAGTTTAACCCTGATCGCGAGTATCATCCTGTCAATTTACAGATACAATTACAAATACGAGTATGGCCATGTCACTGTACATAGATCTTTCTATTTTCATGTTCTACTGTGTTATTGACTACGTTTGTTTACGTGTAACTCTGTGTTGTTGTTTTTGTCGCACTGCTGTGCTTTATCTTGGCCAGGTCGCAGTTTGTAAATGAGAACTTGTTCCCAACTAGCCTACCTGGTGAAATAAAACAATTAATTAAAAACCACCCATTGTAGCTACTACCGTGTCTTGTTGATGAAGTAGTAGGCTACTGTTTCTCCTCCATATCTGTGGGTCGTATGCCACCCTGTGGTCGATGGTGGAATCATATTTTACTGAGAGCAGAAAACAAGCGTGATGAAACTATTCCTACAACGTCTGGAACGCTACAAAACACCAGAAATAAATGGTGTCTTTCGGTTGGCTGTGTGCACGAATGTGATTTCAGCATTTTGGTACATCGCCTACTTGTGTGTTACCAGACCAACATTTAGACCAAAAATGCAATGTATTTAGAATTTCTACCGTGTTGCTTGATGGGAAAATAGTCGGTCCGTGATATAATATAGTAAAACAAAATGTATTGCTTTTTTCTTCGCCTTGTCCGCAACTGTATTCGTAAACGTCATTAAACCCTGTTCAATATGATGTGGTATTATCAGTAGTAGAAGTGGTAACCGTGAGTCAAACACCTTTGTCCTGGAAGGAGTACTCCTCTACCAACGTGTACAACTCATACTTACCTGGCAAGGGAGACACCGTGATCACGAAGGCGGTTCACCCAGGGCGAGGCTCAGCCATTGCACTCCGGCTGTGCTGACCCCTGCGAATTTCTCAAATGTGGAAATCTCGATTGCATAATTTCTGGTAGTGGGGGACTGCGTTCGCGCTCTCCCCTGATCTTGATGTTAAAAATAATGGAGGAATGTGTTAAATTCGGAGTTCTATTGAGTTTCGTGTTGAGAAGGAGATTTTTTACTTATCAGATGAATGACTGGGGTCTGTTTATAAGTCAACTAAAGGCCTCAGAGATACATTTCTGTCTTCTGATAACCCGGATGTGTGTGATATGTTATTGTAGCACTGGTGATTATGCCTGTCATGTCCTGATAATGTCAAGGAAAAGGCCTACTTGTGAATGGATCATTTTGTGCCCTCAGGACGTAATGTGGATTGAGGTATTTTATTTGCTAGATTATTAAATCATTTATAGGACAGTTTGTCATTTAAGACCACAGTAAATGTCAACCATTACCATGCCACAGTCATTGCCCTGCTCAACCATTACCATGCCACAGACATTTCCCTGGTCAACCATTACCATGCCACAGACATTTCCCTGGTCAATCATTACCATGCCACAGACATTTCCCTGGTCAATCATTTACCATGCCACAGACATTTCCCTGGTACCACGCCAGACAACCATTACCATTCCACAGACATTTCTGCAGTCAACCATTTTTTTTTTTTGCAGTGAGAATGTGTAGTGAGGTATTCTGCCAAAAATGTATTTAGGCATATTAAAACACTTCAGTTTAACCCTGATCGCGAGTATCATCCTGTCAATTTACAGATACAATTACAAATACGAGTATGGCCATGTCACTGTACATAGATCTTTCTATTTTCATGTTCTACTGTGTTATTGACTACGTTTGTTTACGTGTAACTCTGTGTTGTTGTTTTTGTCGCACTGCTGTGCTTTATCTTGGCCAGGTCGCAGTTTGTAAATGAGAACTTGTTCCCAACTAGCCTACCTGGTGAAATAAAACAATTAATTAAAAACCACCCATTGTAGCTACTACCGTGTCTTGTTGATGAAGTAGTAGGCTACTGTTTCTCCTCCATATCTGTGGGTCGTATGCCACCCTGTGGTCGATGGTGGAATCATATTTTACTGAGAGCAGAAAACAAGCGTGATGAAACTATTCCTACAACGTCTGGAACGCTACAAAACACCAGAAATAAATGGTGTCTTTCGGTTGGCTGTGTGCACGAATGTGATTTCAGCATTTTGGTACATCGCCTACTTGTGTGTTACCAGACCAACATTTAGACCAAAAATGCAATGTATTTAGAATTTCTACCGTGTTGCTTGATGGGAAAATAGTCGGTCCGTGATATAATATAGTAAAACAAAATGTATTGCTTTTTTCTTCGCCTTGTCCGCAACTGTATTCGTAAACGTCATTAAACCCTGTTCAATATGATGTGGTATTATCAGTAGTAGAAGTGGTAACCGTGAGTCAAACACCTTTGTCCTGGAAGGAGTACTCCTCTACCAACGTGTACAACTCATACTTACCTGGCAAGGGAGACACCGTGATCACGAAGGCGGTTCACCCAGGGCGAGGCTCAGCCATTGCACTCCGGCTGTGCTGACCCCTGCGAATTTCTCAAATGTGGAAATCTCGATTGCATAATTTCTGGTAGTGGGGGACTGCGTTCGCGCTCTCCCCTGATCTTGATGTTAAAAATAATGGAGGAATGTGTTAAATTCGGAGTTCTATTGAGTTTCGTGTTGAGAAGGAGATTTTTTACTTATCAGATGAATGACTGGGGTCTGTTTATAAGTCAACTAAAGGCCTCAGAGATACATTTCTGTCTTCTGATAACCCGGATGTGTGTGATATGTTATTGTAGCACTGGTGATTATGCCTGTCATGTCCTGATAATGTCAAGGAAAAGGCCTACTTGTGAATGGATCATTTTGTGCCCTCAGGACGTAATGTGGATTGAGGTATTTTATTTGCTAGATTATTAAATCATTTATAGGACAGTTTGTCATTTAAGACCACAATAAATGTCAACCATTACCATGCCACAGTCATTGCCCTGGTCAACCATTACCATTCCACAGTCATTTCCCTGCTCAACCATTACCATGCCACAGACATTTCCCTGGTCAACCATTACCATGCCACAGACATTTCCCTGGTCAATCATTACCATGCCACAGACATTTCCCTGGTCAACCATTACCACAGACATTTCCCTGGTCCACCAGACATTTCTGCAGACATTTCTGCAGTTTTTTTTTTTTTTTGCAGTGAGAATGTGTAGTGAGGTATTCTGCCAAAAATGTATTTAGGCATATTAAAACACTTCAGTTTAACCCTGATCGCGAGTATCATCCTGTCAATTTACAGATACAATTACAAATACGAGTATGGCCATGTCACTGTACATAGATCTTTCTATTTTCATGTTCTACTGTGTTATTGACTACGTTTGTTTACGTGTAACTCTGTGTTGTTGTTTTTGTCGCACTGCTGTGCTTTATCTTGGCCAGGTCGCAGTTTGTAAATGAGAACTTGTTCCCAACTAGCCTACCTGGTGAAATAAAACAATTAATTAAAAACCACCCATTGTAGCTACTACCGTGTCTTGTTGATGAAGTAGTAGGCTACTGTTTCTCCTCCATATCTGTGGGTCGTATGCCACCCTGTGGTCGATGGTGGAATCATATTTTACTGAGAGCAGAAAACAAGCGTGATGAAACTATTCCTACAACGTCTGGAACGCTACAAAACACCAGAAATAAATGGTGTCTTTCGGTTGGCTGTGTGCACGAATGTGATTTCAGCATTTTGGTACATCGCCTACTTGTGTGTTACCAGACCAACATTTAGACCAAAAATGCAATGTATTTAGAATTTCTACCGTGTTGCTTGATGGGAAAATAGTCGGTCCGTGATATAATATAGTAAAACAAAATGTATTGCTTTTTTCTTCGCCTTGTCCGCAACTGTATTCGTAAACGTCATTAAACCCTGTTCAATATGATGTGGTATTATCAGTAGTAGAAGTGGTAACCGTGAGTCAAACACCTTTGTCCTGGAAGGAGTACTCCTCTACCAACGTGTACAACTCATACTTACCTGGCAAGGGAGACACCGTGATCACGAAGGCGGTTCACCCAGGGCGAGGCTCAGCCATTGCACTCCGGCTGTGCTGACCCCTGCGAATTTCTCAAATGTGGAAATCTCGATTGCATAATTTCTGGTAGTGGGGGACTGCGTTCGCGCTCTCCCCTGATCTTGATGTTAAAAATAATGGAGGAATGTGTTAAATTCGGAGTTCTATTGAGTTTCGTGTTGAGAAGGAGATTTTTTACTTATCAGATGAATGACTGGGGTCTGTTTATAAGTCAACTAAAGGCCTCAGAGATACATTTCTGTCTTCTGATAACCCGGATGTGTGTGATATGTTATTGTAGCACTGGTGATTATGCCTGTCATGTCCTGATAATGTCAAGGAAAAGGCCTACTTGTGAATGGATCATTTTGTGCCCTCAGGACGTAATGTGGATTGAGGTATTTTATTTGCTAGATTATTAAATCATTTATAGGACAGTTTGTCATTTAAGACCACAATAAATGTCAACCATTACCATGCCACAGTCATTGCCCTGGTCAACCATTACCATTCCACAGTCATTTCCCTGCTCAACCATTACCATGCCACAGACATTTCCCTGGTCAACCATTACCATGCCACAGACATTTCCCTGGTCAATCATTACCATGCCACAGACATTTCCCTGGTCAACCATTACCATTCCACAGACATTTCTGCAGTTTTTTTTTTTTTGCAGTGAGAATGTGTAGTGAGGTATTCTGCCAAAAATGTATTTAGGCATATTAAAACACTTCAGTTTAACCCTGATCGCGAGTATCATCCTGTCAATTTACAGATACAATTACAAATACGAGTATGGCCATGTCACTGTACATAGATCTTTCTATTTTCATGTTCTACTGTGTTATTGACTACGTTTGTTTACGTGTAACTCTGTGTTGTTGTTTTTGTCGCACTGCTGTGCTTTATCTTGGCCAGGTCGCAGTTTGTAAATGAGAACTTGTTCCCAACTAGCCTACCTGGTGAAATAAAACAATTAATTAAAAACCACCCATTGTAGCTACTACCGTGTCTTGTTGATGAAGTAGTAGGCTACTGTTTCTCCTCCATATCTGTGGGTCGTATGCCACCCTGTGGTCGATGGTGGAATCATATTTTACTGAGAGCAGAAAACAAGCGTGATGAAACTATTCCTACAACGTCTGGAACGCTACAAAACACCAGAAATAAATGGTGTCTTTCGGTTGGCTGTGTGCACGAATGTGATTTCAGCATTTTGGTACATCGCCTACTTGTGTGTTACCAGACCAACATTTAGACCAAAAATGCAATGTATTTAGAATTTCTACCGTGTTGCTTGATGGGAAAATAGTCGGTCCGTGATATAATATAGTAAAACAAAATGTATTGCTTTTTTCTTCGCCTTGTCCGCAACTGTATTCGTAAACGTCATTAAACCCTGTTCAATATGATGTGGTATTATCAGTAGTAGAAGTGGTAACCGTGAGTCAAACACCTTTGTCCTGGAAGGAGTACTCCTCTACCAACGTGTACAACTCATACTTACCTGGCAAGGGAGACACCGTGATCACGAAGGCGGTTCACCCAGGGCGAGGCTCAGCCATTGCACTCCGGCTGTGCTGACCCCTGCGAATTTCTCAAATGTGGAAATCTCGATTGCATAATTTCTGGTAGTGGGGGACTGCGTTCGCGCTCTCCCCTGATCTTGATGTTAAAAATAATGGAGGAATGTGTTAAATTCGGAGTTCTATTGAGTTTCGTGTTGAGAAGGAGATTTTTTACTTATCAGATGAATGACTGGGGTCTGTTTATAAGTCAACTAAAGGCCTCAGAGATACATTTCTGTCTTCTGATAACCCGGATGTGTGTGATATGTTATTGTAGCACTGGTGATTATGCCTGTCATGTCCTGATAATGTCAAGGAAAAGGCCTACTTGTGAATGGATCATTTTGTGCCCTCAGGACGTAATGTGGATTGAGGTATTTTATTTGCTAGATTATTAAATCATTTATAGGACAGTTTGTCATTTAAGACCACAATAAATGTCAACCATTACCATGCCACAGTCATTGCCCTGGTCAACCATTACCATTCCACAGTCATTTCCCTGCTCAACCATTACCATGCCACAGACATTTCCCTGGTCAACCATTACCATGCCACAGACATTTCCCTGGTCAATCATTACCATGCCACAGACATTTCCCTGGTCAACCATTACCATTACCATTCCACAGACATTTCTGCAGACATTTCCCTGGTCAACCATTACCATTCCACAGACATTTCTGCAGTTTTTTTTTTTTGCAGTGAGAATGTGTAGTGAGGTATTCTGCCAAAAATGTATTTAGGCATATTAAAACACTTCAGTTTAACCCTGATCGCGAGTATCATCCTGTCAATTTACAGATACAATTACAAATACGAGTATGGCCATGTCACTGTACATAGATCTTTCTATTTTCATGTTCTACTGTGTTATTGACTACGTTTGTTTACGTGTAACTCTGTGTTGTTGTTTTTGTCGCACTGCTGTGCTTTATCTTGGCCAGGTCGCAGTTTGTAAATGAGAACTTGTTCCCAACTAGCCTACCTGGTGAAATAAAACAATTAATTAAAAACCACCCATTGTAGCTACTACCGTGTCTTGTTGATGAAGTAGTAGGCTACTGTTTCTCCTCCATATCTGTGGGTCGTATGCCACCCTGTGGTCGATGGTGGAATCATATTTTACTGAGAGCAGAAAACAAGCGTGATGAAACTATTCCTACAACGTCTGGAACGCTACAAAACACCAGAAATAAATGGTGTCTTTCGGTTGGCTGTGTGCACGAATGTGATTTCAGCATTTTGGTACATCGCCTACTTGTGTGTTACCAGACCAACATTTAGACCAAAAATGCAATGTATTTAGAATTTCTACCGTGTTGCTTGATGGGAAAATAGTCGGTCCGTGATATAATATAGTAAAACAAAATGTATTGCTTTTTTCTTCGCCTTGTCCGCAACTGTATTCGTAAACGTCATTAAACCCTGTTCAATATGATGTGGTATTATCAGTAGTAGAAGTGGTAACCGTGAGTCAAACACCTTTGTCCTGGAAGGAGTACTCCTCTACCAACGTGTACAACTCATACTTACCTGGCAAGGGAGACACCGTGATCACGAAGGCGGTTCACCCAGGGCGAGGCTCAGCCATTGCACTCCGGCTGTGCTGACCCCTGCGAATTTCTCAAATGTGGAAATCTCGATTGCATAATTTCTGGTAGTGGGGGACTGCGTTCGCGCTCTCCCCTGATCTTGATGTTAAAAATAATGGAGGAATGTGTTAAATTCGGAGTTCTATTGAGTTTCGTGTTGAGAAGGAGATTTTTTACTTATCAGATGAATGACTGGGGTCTGTTTATAAGTCAACTAAAGGCCTCAGAGATACATTTCTGTCTTCTGATAACCCGGATGTGTGTGATATGTTATTGTAGCACTGGTGATTATGCCTGTCATGTCCTGATAATGTCAAGGAAAAGGCCTACTTGTGAATGGATCATTTTGTGCCCTCAGGACGTAATGTGGATTGAGGTATTTTATTTGCTAGATTATTAAATCATTTATAGGACAGTTTGTCATTTAAGACCACAATAAATGTCAACCATTACCATGCCACAGTCATTGCCCTGGTCAACCATTACCATTCCACAGTCATTTCCCTGCTCAACCATTACCATGCCACAGACATTTCCCTGGTCAACCATTACCATGCCACAGACATTTCCCTGGTCAATCATTACCATGCCACAGACATTTCCCTGGTCAACCATTACCATTCCACAGACATTTCTGCAGACATTTCTGCAGTTTTTTTTTTTTTTTTGCAGTGAGAATGTGTAGTGAGGTATTCTGCCAAAAATGTATTTAGGCATATTAAAACACTTCAGTTTAACCCTGATCGCGAGTATCATCCTGTCAATTTACAGATACAATTACAAATACGAGTATGGCCATGTCACTGTACATAGATCTTTCTATTTTCATGTTCTACTGTGTTATTGACTACGTTTGTTTACGTGTAACTCTGTGTTGTTGTTTTTGTCGCACTGCTGTGCTTTATCTTGGCCAGGTCGCAGTTTGTAAATGAGAACTTGTTCCCAACTAGCCTACCTGGTGAAATAAAACAATTAATTAAAAACCACCCATTGTAGCTACTACCGTGTCTTGTTGATGAAGTAGTAGGCTACTGTTTCTCCTCCATATCTGTGGGTCGTATGCCACCCTGTGGTCGATGGTGGAATCATATTTTACTGAGAGCAGAAAACAAGCGTGATGAAACTATTCCTACAACGTCTGGAACGCTACAAAACACCAGAAATAAATGGTGTCTTTCGGTTGGCTGTGTGCACGAATGTGATTTCAGCATTTTGGTACATCGCCTACTTGTGTGTTACCAGACCAACATTTAGACCAAAAATGCAATGTATTTAGAATTTCTACCGTGTTGCTTGATGGGAAAATAGTCGGTCCGTGATATAATATAGTAAAACAAAATGTATTGCTTTTTTCTTCGCCTTGTCCGCAACTGTATTCGTAAACGTCATTAAACCCTGTTCAATATGATGTGGTATTATCAGTAGTAGAAGTGGTAACCGTGAGTCAAACACCTTTGTCCTGGAAGGAGTACTCCTCTACCAACGTGTACAACTCATACTTACCTGGCAAGGGAGACACCGTGATCACGAAGGCGGTTCACCCAGGGCGAGGCTCAGCCATTGCACTCCGGCTGTGCTGACCCCTGCGAATTTCTCAAATGTGGAAATCTCGATTGCATAATTTCTGGTAGTGGGGGACTGCGTTCGCGCTCTCCCCTGATCTTGATGTTAAAAATAATGGAGGAATGTGTTAAATTCGGAGTTCTATTGAGTTTCGTGTTGAGAAGGAGATTTTTTACTTATCAGATGAATGACTGGGGTCTGTTTATAAGTCAACTAAAGGCCTCAGAGATACATTTCTGTCTTCTGATAACCCGGATGTGTGTGATATGTTATTGTAGCACTGGTGATTATGCCTGTCATGTCCTGATAATGTCAAGGAAAAGGCCTACTTGTGAATGGATCATTTTGTGCCCTCAGGACGTAATGTGGATTGAGGTATTTTATTTGCTAGATTATTAAATCATTTATAGGACAGTTTGTCATTTAAGACCACAATAAATGTCAACCATTACCATGCCACAGTCATTGCCCTGGTCAACCATTACCATTCCACAGTCATTTCCCTGCTCAACCATTACCATGCCACAGACATTTCCCTGGTCAACCATTACCATGCCACAGACATTTCCCTGGTCAATCATTACCATGCCACAGACATTTCCCTGGTCAACCATTACCATTCCACAGACATTTCTGCAGTTTTTTTTTTTTTTGCAGTGAGAATGTGTAGTGAGGTATTCTGCCAAAAATGTATTTAGGCATATTAAAACACTTCAGTTTAACCCTGATCGCGAGTATCATCCTGTCAATTTACAGATACAATTACAAATACGAGTATGGCCATGTCACTGTACATAGATCTTTCTATTTTCATGTTCTACTGTGTTATTGACTACGTTTGTTTACGTGTAACTCTGTGTTGTTGTTTTTGTCGCACTGCTGTGCTTTATCTTGGCCAGGTCGCAGTTTGTAAATGAGAACTTGTTCCCAACTAGCCTACCTGGTGAAATAAAACAATTAATTAAAAACCACCCATTGTAGCTACTACCGTGTCTTGTTGATGAAGTAGTAGGCTACTGTTTCTCCTCCATATCTGTGGGTCGTATGCCACCCTGTGGTCGATGGTGGAATCATATTTTACTGAGAGCAGAAAACAAGCGTGATGAAACTATTCCTACAACGTCTGGAACGCTACAAAACACCAGAAATAAATGGTGTCTTTCGGTTGGCTGTGTGCACGAATGTGATTTCAGCATTTTGGTACATCGCCTACTTGTGTGTTACCAGACCAACATTTAGACCAAAAATGCAATGTATTTAGAATTTCTACCGTGTTGCTTGATGGGAAAATAGTCGGTCCGTGATATAATATAGTAAAACAAAATGTATTGCTTTTTTCTTCGCCTTGTCCGCAACTGTATTCGTAAACGTCATTAAACCCTGTTCAATATGATGTGGTATTATCAGTAGTAGAAGTGGTAACCGTGAGTCAAACACCTTTGTCCTGGAAGGAGTACTCCTCTACCAACGTGTACAACTCATACTTACCTGGCAAGGGAGACACCGTGATCACGAAGGCGGTTCACCCAGGGCGAGGCTCAGCCATTGCACTCCGGCTGTGCTGACCCCTGCGAATTTCTCAAATGTGGAAATCTCGATTGCATAATTTCTGGTAGTGGGGGACTGCGTTCGCGCTCTCCCCTGATCTTGATGTTAAAAATAATGGAGGAATGTGTTAAATTCGGAGTTCTATTGAGTTTCGTGTTGAGAAGGAGATTTTTTACTTATCAGATGAATGACTGGGGTCTGTTTATAAGTCAACTAAAGGCCTCAGAGATACATTTCTGTCTTCTGATAACCCGGATGTGTGTGATATGTTATTGTAGCACTGGTGATTATGCCTGTCATGTCCTGATAATGTCAAGGAAAAGGCCTACTTGTGAATGGATCATTTTGTGCCCTCAGGACGTAATGTGGATTGAGGTATTTTATTTGCTAGATTATTAAATCATTTATAGGACAGTTTGTCATTTAAGACCACAATAAATGTCAACCATTACCATGCCACAGTCATTGCCCTGGTCAACCATTACCATTCCACAGTCATTTCCCTGCTCAACCATTACCATGCCACAGACATTTCCCTGGTCAACCATTACCATGCCACAGACATTTCCCTGGTCAATCATTACCATGCCACAGACATTTCCCTGGTCAACCATTACCATTCCACAGACATTTCTGCAGTTTTTTTTTTTTGCAGTGAGAATGTGTAGTGAGGTATTCTGCCAAAAATGTATTTAGGCATATTAAAACACTTCAGTTTAACCCTGATCGCGAGTATCATCCTGTCAATTTACAGATACAATTACAAATACGAGTATGGCCATGTCACTGTACATAGATCTTTCTATTTTCATGTTCTACTGTGTTATTGACTACGTTTGTTTACGTGTAACTCTGTGTTGTTGTTTTTGTCGCACTGCTGTGCTTTATCTTGGCCAGGTCGCAGTTTGTAAATGAGAACTTGTTCCCAACTAGCCTACCTGGTGAAATAAAACAATTAATTAAAAACCACCCATTGTAGCTACTACCGTGTCTTGTTGATGAAGTAGTAGGCTACTGTTTCTCCTCCATATCTGTGGGTCGTATGCCACCCTGTGGTCGATGGTGGAATCATATTTTACTGAGAGCAGAAAACAAGCGTGATGAAACTATTCCTACAACGTCTGGAACGCTACAAAACACCAGAAATAAATGGTGTCTTTCGGTTGGCTGTGTGCACGAATGTGATTTCAGCATTTTGGTACATCGCCTACTTGTGTGTTACCAGACCAACATTTAGACCAAAAATGCAATGTATTTAGAATTTCTACCGTGTTGCTTGATGGGAAAATAGTCGGTCCGTGATATAATATAGTAAAACAAAATGTATTGCTTTTTTCTTCGCCTTGTCCGCAACTGTATTCGTAAACGTCATTAAACCCTGTTCAATATGATGTGGTATTATCAGTAGTAGAAGTGGTAACCGTGAGTCAAACACCTTTGTCCTGGAAGGAGTACTCCTCTACCAACGTGTACAACTCATACTTACCTGGCAAGGGAGACACCGTGATCACGAAGGCGGTTCACCCAGGGCGAGGCTCAGCCATTGCACTCCGGCTGTGCTGACCCCTGCGAATTTCTCAAATGTGGAAATCTCGATTGCATAATTTCTGGTAGTGGGGGACTGCGTTCGCGCTCTCCCCTGATCTTGATGTTAAAAATAATGGAGGAATGTGTTAAATTCGGAGTTCTATTGAGTTTCGTGTTGAGAAGGAGATTTTTTACTTATCAGATGAATGACTGGGGTCTGTTTATAAGTCAACTAAAGGCCTCAGAGATACATTTCTGTCTTCTGATAACCCGGATGTGTGTGATATGTTATTGTAGCACTGGTGATTATGCCTGTCATGTCCTGATAATGTCAAGGAAAAGGCCTACTTGTGAATGGATCATTTTGTGCCCTCAGGACGTAATGTGGATTGAGGTATTTTATTTGCTAGATTATTAAATCATTTATAGGACAGTTTGTCATTTAAGACCACAATAAATGTCAACCATTACCATGCCACAGTCATTGCCCTGGTCAACCATTACCATTCCACAGTCATTTCCCTGCTCAACCATTACCATGCCACAGACATTTCCCTGGTCAACCATTACCATGCCACAGACATTTCCCTGGTCAATCATTACCATGCCACAGACATTTCCCTGGTCAACCATTACCATTCCACAGACATTTCTGCAGTTTTTTTTTTTTTGCAGTGAGAATGTGTAGTGAGGTATTCTGCCAAAAATGTATTTAGGCATATTAAAACACTTCAGTTTAACCCTGATCGCGAGTATCATCCTGTCAATTTACAGATACAATTACAAATACGAGTATGGCCATGTCACTGTACATAGATCTTTCTATTTTCATGTTCTACTGTGTTATTGACTACGTTTGTTTACGTGTAACTCTGTGTTGTTGTTTTTGTCGCACTGCTGTGCTTTATCTTGGCCAGGTCGCAGTTTGTAAATGAGAACTTGTTCCCAACTAGCCTACCTGGTGAAATAAAACAATTAATTAAAAACCACCCATTGTAGCTACTACCGTGTCTTGTTGATGAAGTAGTAGGCTACTGTTTCTCCTCCATATCTGTGGGTCGTATGCCACCCTGTGGTCGATGGTGGAATCATATTTTACTGAGAGCAGAAAACAAGCGTGATGAAACTATTCCTACAACGTCTGGAACGCTACAAAACACCAGAAATAAATGGTGTCTTTCGGTTGGCTGTGTGCACGAATGTGATTTCAGCATTTTGGTACATCGCCTACTTGTGTGTTACCAGACCAACATTTAGACCAAAAATGCAATGTATTTAGAATTTCTACCGTGTTGCTTGATGGGAAAATAGTCGGTCCGTGATATAATATAGTAAAACAAAATGTATTGCTTTTTTCTTCGCCTTGTCCGCAACTGTATTCGTAAACGTCATTAAACCCTGTTCAATATGATGTGGTATTATCAGTAGTAGAAGTGGTAACCGTGAGTCAAACACCTTTGTCCTGGAAGGAGTACTCCTCTACCAACGTGTACAACTCATACTTACCTGGCAAGGGAGACACCGTGATCACGAAGGCGGTTCACCCAGGGCGAGGCTCAGCCATTGCACTCCGGCTGTGCTGACCCCTGCGAATTTCTCAAATGTGGAAATCTCGATTGCATAATTTCTGGTAGTGGGGGACTGCGTTCGCGCTCTCCCCTGATCTTGATGTTAAAAATAATGGAGGAATGTGTTAAATTCGGAGTTCTATTGAGTTTCGTGTTGAGAAGGAGATTTTTTACTTATCAGATGAATGACTGGGGTCTGTTTATAAGTCAACTAAAGGCCTCAGAGATACATTTCTGTCTTCTGATAACCCGGATGTGTGTGATATGTTATTGTAGCACTGGTGATTATGCCTGTCATGTCCTGATAATGTCAAGGAAAAGGCCTACTTGTGAATGGATCATTTTGTGCCCTCAGGACGTAATGTGGATTGAGGTATTTTATTTGCTAGATTATTAAATCATTTATAGGACAGTTTGTCATTTAAGACCACAATAAATGTCAACCATTACCATGCCACAGTCATTGCCCTGGTCAACCATTACCATTCCACAGTCATTTCCCTGCTCAACCATTACCATGCCACAGACATTTCCCTGGTCAACCATTACCATGCCACAGACATTTCCCTGGTCAATCATTACCATGCCACAGACATTTCCCTGGTCAACCATTACCATTCCACAGACATTTCTGCAGTTTTTTTTTTTTTGCAGTGAGAATGTGTAGTGAGGTATTCTGCCAAAAATGTATTTAGGCATATTAAAACACTTCAGTTTAACCCTGATCGCGAGTATCATCCTGTCAATTTACAGATACAATTACAAATACGAGTATGGCCATGTCACTGTACATAGATCTTTCTATTTTCATGTTCTACTGTGTTATTGACTACGTTTGTTTACGTGTAACTCTGTGTTGTTGTTTTTGTCGCACTGCTGTGCTTTATCTTGGCCAGGTCGCAGTTTGTAAATGAGAACTTGTTCCCAACTAGCCTACCTGGTGAAATAAAACAATTAATTAAAAACCACCCATTGTAGCTACTACCGTGTCTTGTTGATGAAGTAGTAGGCTACTGTTTCTCCTCCATATCTGTGGGTCGTATGCCACCCTGTGGTCGATGGTGGAATCATATTTTACTGAGAGCAGAAAACAAGCGTGATGAAACTATTCCTACAACGTCTGGAACGCTACAAAACACCAGAAATAAATGGTGTCTTTCGGTTGGCTGTGTGCACGAATGTGATTTCAGCATTTTGGTACATCGCCTACTTGTGTGTTACCAGACCAACATTTAGACCAAAAATGCAATGTATTTAGAATTTCTACCGTGTTGCTTGATGGGAAAATAGTCGGTCCGTGATATAATATAGTAAAACAAAATGTATTGCTTTTTTCTTCGCCTTGTCCGCAACTGTATTCGTAAACGTCATTAAACCCTGTTCAATATGATGTGGTATTATCAGTAGTAGAAGTGGTAACCGTGAGTCAAACACCTTTGTCCTGGAAGGAGTACTCCTCTACCAACGTGTACAACTCATACTTACCTGGCAAGGGAGACACCGTGATCACGAAGGCGGTTCACCCAGGGCGAGGCTCAGCCATTGCACTCCGGCTGTGCTGACCCCTGCGAATTTCTCAAATGTGGAAATCTCGATTGCATAATTTCTGGTAGTGGGGGACTGCGTTCGCGCTCTCCCCTGATCTTGATGTTAAAAATAATGGAGGAATGTGTTAAATTCGGAGTTCTATTGAGTTTCGTGTTGAGAAGGAGATTTTTTACTTATCAGATGAATGACTGGGGTCTGTTTATAAGTCAACTAAAGGCCTCAGAGATACATTTCTGTCTTCTGATAACCCGGATGTGTGTGATATGTTATTGTAGCACTGGTGATTATGCCTGTCATGTCCTGATAATGTCAAGGAAAAGGCCTACTTGTGAATGGATCATTTTGTGCCCTCAGGACGTAATGTGGATTGAGGTATTTTATTTGCTAGATTATTAAATCATTTATAGGACAGTTTGTCATTTAAGACCACAATAAATGTCAACCATTACCATGCCACAGTCATTGCCCTGGTCAACCATTACCATTCCACAGTCATTTCCCTGCTCAACCATTACCATGCCACAGACATTTCCCTGGTCAACCATTACCATGCCACAGACATTTCCCTGGTCAATCATTACCATGCCACAGACATTTCCCTGGTCAACCATTACCATTCCACAGACATTTCTGCAGTTTTTTTTTTTTTGCAGTGAGAATGTGTAGTGAGGTATTCTGCCAAAAATGTATTTAGGCATATTAAAACACTTCAGTTTAACCCTGATCGCGAGTATCATCCTGTCAATTTACAGATACAATTACAAATACGAGTATGGCCATGTCACTGTACATAGATCTTTCTATTTTCATGTTCTACTGTGTTATTGACTACGTTTGTTTACGTGTAACTCTGTGTTGTTGTTTTTGTCGCACTGCTGTGCTTTATCTTGGCCAGGTCGCAGTTTGTAAATGAGAACTTGTTCCCAACTAGCCTACCTGGTGAAATAAAACAATTAATTAAAAACCACCCATTGTAGCTACTACCGTGTCTTGTTGATGAAGTAGTAGGCTACTGTTTCTCCTCCATATCTGTGGGTCGTATGCCACCCTGTGGTCGATGGTGGAATCATATTTTACTGAGAGCAGAAAACAAGCGTGATGAAACTATTCCTACAACGTCTGGAACGCTACAAAACACCAGAAATAAATGGTGTCTTTCGGTTGGCTGTGTGCACGAATGTGATTTCAGCATTTTGGTACATCGCCTACTTGTGTGTTACCAGACCAACATTTAGACCAAAAATGCAATGTATTTAGAATTTCTACCGTGTTGCTTGATGGGAAAATAGTCGGTCCGTGATATAATATAGTAAAACAAAATGTATTGCTTTTTTCTTCGCCTTGTCCGCAACTGTATTCGTAAACGTCATTAAACCCTGTTCAATATGATGTGGTATTATCAGTAGTAGAAGTGGTAACCGTGAGTCAAACACCTTTGTCCTGGAAGGAGTACTCCTCTACCAACGTGTACAACTCATACTTACCTGGCAAGGGAGACACCGTGATCACGAAGGCGGTTCACCCAGGGCGAGGCTCAGCCATTGCACTCCGGCTGTGCTGACCCCTGCGAATTTCTCAAATGTGGAAATCTCGATTGCATAATTTCTGGTAGTGGGGGACTGCGTTCGCGCTCTCCCCTGATCTTGATGTTAAAAATAATGGAGGAATGTGTTAAATTCGGAGTTCTATTGAGTTTCGTGTTGAGAAGGAGATTTTTTACTTATCAGATGAATGACTGGGGTCTGTTTATAAGTCAACTAAAGGCCTCAGAGATACATTTCTGTCTTCTGATAACCCGGATGTGTGTGATATGTTATTGTAGCACTGGTGATTATGCCTGTCATGTCCTGATAATGTCAAGGAAAAGGCCTACTTGTGAATGGATCATTTTGTGCCCTCAGGACGTAATGTGGATTGAGGTATTTTATTTGCTAGATTATTAAATCATTTATAGGACAGTTTGTCATTTAAGACCACAATAAATGTCAACCATTACCATGCCACAGTCATTGCCCTGGTCAACCATTACCATTCCACAGTCATTTCCCTGCTCAACCATTACCATGCCACAGACATTTCCCTGGTCAACCATTACCATGCCACAGACATTTCCCTGGTCAATCATTACCATGCCACAGACATTTCCCTGGTCAACCATTACCATTCCACAGACATTTCTGCAGTCAACCATTACCATTTTTTTTTGCAGTGAGAATGTGTAGTGCCACAGACAGGTATTCTGCCAAAAATGTATTTAGGCATATTAAAACACTTCAGTTTAACCCTGATCGCAAAAATGTATTTAGGAGTATCATCCTGTCAATTTACAGATACAATTACAAATACGAGTATGGCCATGTCACTGTACATAGATCTTTCTATTTTCATGTTCTACTGTGTTATTGACTACGTTTGTTTACGTGTAACTCTGTGTTGTTGTTTTTGTCGCACTGCTGTGCTTTATCTTGGCCAGGTCGCAGTTTGTAAATGAGAACTTGTTCCCAACTAGCCTACCTGGTGAAATAAAACAATTAATTAAAAACCACCCATTGTAGCTACTACCGTGTCTTGTTGATGAAGTAGTAGGCTACTGTTTCTCCTCCATATCTGTGGGTCGTATGCCACCCTGTGGTCGATGGTGGAATCATATTTTACTGAGAGCAGAAAACAAGCGTGATGAAACTATTCCTACAACGTCTGGAACGCTACAAAACACCAGAAATAAATGGTGTCTTTCGGTTGGCTGTGTGCACGAATGTGATTTCAGCATTTTGGTACATCGCCTACTTGTGTGTTACCAGACCAACATTTAGACCAAAAATGCAATGTATTTAGAATTTCTACCGTGTTGCTTGATGGGAAAATAGTCGGTCCGTGATATAATATAGTAAAACAAAATGTATTGCTTTTTTCTTCGCCTTGTCCGCAACTGTATTCGTAAACGTCATTAAACCCTGTTCAATATGATGTGGTATTATCAGTAGTAGAAGTGGTAACCGTGAGTCAAACACCTTTGTCCTGGAAGGAGTACTCCTCTACCAACGTGTACAACTCATACTTACCTGGCAAGGGAGACACCGTGATCACGAAGGCGGTTCACCCAGGGCGAGGCTCAGCCATTGCACTCCGGCTGTGCTGACCCCTGCGAATTTCTCAAATGTGGAAATCTCGATTGCATAATTTCTGGTAGTGGGGGACTGCGTTCGCGCTCTCCCCTGATCTTGATGTTAAAAATAATGGAGGAATGTGTTAAATTCGGAGTTCTATTGAGTTTCGTGTTGAGAAGGAGATTTTTTACTTATCAGATGAATGACTGGGGTCTGTTTATAAGTCAACTAAAGGCCTCAGAGATACATTTCTGTCTTCTGATAACCCGGATGTGTGTGATATGTTATTGTAGCACTGGTGATTATGCCTGTCATGTCCTGATAATGTCAAGGAAAAGGCCTACTTGTGAATGGATCATTTTGTGCCCTCAGGACGTAATGTGGATTGAGGTATTTTATTTGCTAGATTATTAAATCATTTATAGGACAGTTTGTCATTTAAGACCACAGTAAATGTCAACCATTACCATGCCACAGTCATTGCCCTGTCAACCATTACCATTCCACAGTCATTTCCCTGTCAACCATTACCATTCCACAGTCATTTCCCTGCTCAACCATTACCATGCCACAGACATTTCCCTGGTCAACCATTACCATGCCACAGACATTTCCCTGGTCAGACATTTCCCTGGTCATTACCATGCCACAGACATTTCCCTGGTCAACCATTACCATTCCACAGACATTTCTGCAGTCCCTTTTTTTTTTTTGCAGTGAGAATGTGTAGTGAGGTATTCTGCCAAAAATGTATTTAGGCATATTAAAACACTTCAGTTTAACCCTGATCGCGAGTATCATCCTGTCAATTTACAGATACAATTACAAATACGAGTATGGCCATGTCACTGTACATAGATCTTTCTATTTTCATGTTCTACTGTGTTATTGACTACGTTTGTTTACGTGTAACTCTGTGTTGTTGTTTTTGTCGCACTGCTGTGCTTTATCTTGGCCAGGTCGCAGTTTGTAAATGAGAACTTGTTCCCAACTAGCCTACCTGGTGAAATAAAACAATTAATTAAAAACCACCCATTGTAGCTACTACCGTGTCTTGTTGATGAAGTAGTAGGCTACTGTTTCTCCTCCATATCTGTGGGTCGTATGCCACCCTGTGGTCGATGGTGGAATCATATTTTACTGAGAGCAGAAAACAAGCGTGATGAAACTATTCCTACAACGTCTGGAACGCTACAAAACACCAGAAATAAATGGTGTCTTTCGGTTGGCTGTGTGCACGAATGTGATTTCAGCATTTTGGTACATCGCCTACTTGTGTGTTACCAGACCAACATTTAGACCAAAAATGCAATGTATTTAGAATTTCTACCGTGTTGCTTGATGGGAAAATAGTCGGTCCGTGATATAATATAGTAAAACAAAATGTATTGCTTTTTTCTTCGCCTTGTCCGCAACTGTATTCGTAAACGTCATTAAACCCTGTTCAATATGATGTGGTATTATCAGTAGTAGAAGTGGTAACCGTGAGTCAAACACCTTTGTCCTGGAAGGAGTACTCCTCTACCAACGTGTACAACTCATACTTACCTGGCAAGGGAGACACCGTGATCACGAAGGCGGTTCACCCAGGGCGAGGCTCAGCCATTGCACTCCGGCTGTGCTGACCCCTGCGAATTTCTCAAATGTGGAAATCTCGATTGCATAATTTCTGGTAGTGGGGGACTGCGTTCGCGCTCTCCCCTGATCTTGATGTTAAAAATAATGGAGGAATGTGTTAAATTCGGAGTTCTATTGAGTTTCGTGTTGAGAAGGAGATTTTTTACTTATCAGATGAATGACTGGGGTCTGTTTATAAGTCAACTAAAGGCCTCAGAGATACATTTCTGTCTTCTGATAACCCGGATGTGTGTGATATGTTATTGTAGCACTGGTGATTATGCCTGTCATGTCCTGATAATGTCAAGGAAAAGGCCTACTTGTGAATGGATCATTTTGTGCCCTCAGGACGTAATGTGGATTGAGGTATTTTATTTGCTAGATTATTAAATCATTTATAGGACAGTTTGTCATTTAAGACCACAATAAATGTCAACCATTACCATGCCACAGTCATTGCCCTGGTCAACCATTACCATTCCACAGTCATTTCCCTGCTCAACCATTACCATGCCACAGACATTTCCCTGGTCAACCATTACCATGCCACAGACATTTCCCTGGTCAATCATTACCATGCCACAGACATTTCCCTGGTCAACCATTACCATTCCACAGACATTTCTGCAGTTTTTTTTTTTTTGCAGTGAGAATGTGTAGTGAGGTATTCTGCCAAAAATGTATTTAGGCATATTAAAACACTTCAGTTTAACCCTGATCGCGAGTATCATCCTGTCAATTTACAGATACAATTACAAATACGAGTATGGCCATGTCACTGTACATAGATCTTTCTATTTTCATGTTCTACTGTGTTATTGACTACGTTTGTTTACGTGTAACTCTGTGTTGTTGTTTTTGTCGCACTGCTGTGCTTTATCTTGGCCAGGTCGCAGTTTGTAAATGAGAACTTGTTCCCAACTAGCCTACCTGGTGAAATAAAACAATTAATTAAAAACCACCCATTGTAGCTACTACCGTGTCTTGTTGATGAAGTAGTAGGCTACTGTTTCTCCTCCATATCTGTGGGTCGTATGCCACCCTGTGGTCGATGGTGGAATCATATTTTACTGAGAGCAGAAAACAAGCGTGATGAAACTATTCCTACAACGTCTGGAACGCTACAAAACACCAGAAATAAATGGTGTCTTTCGGTTGGCTGTGTGCACGAATGTGATTTCAGCATTTTGGTACATCGCCTACTTGTGTGTTACCAGACCAACATTTAGACCAAAAATGCAATGTATTTAGAATTTCTACCGTGTTGCTTGATGGGAAAATAGTCGGTCCGTGATATAATATAGTAAAACAAAATGTATTGCTTTTTTCTTCGCCTTGTCCGCAACTGTATTCGTAAACGTCATTAAACCCTGTTCAATATGATGTGGTATTATCAGTAGTAGAAGTGGTAACCGTGAGTCAAACACCTTTGTCCTGGAAGGAGTACTCCTCTACCAACGTGTACAACTCATACTTACCTGGCAAGGGAGACACCGTGATCACGAAGGCGGTTCACCCAGGGCGAGGCTCAGCCATTGCACTCCGGCTGTGCTGACCCCTGCGAATTTCTCAAATGTGGAAATCTCGATTGCATAATTTCTGGTAGTGGGGGACTGCGTTCGCGCTCTCCCCTGATCTTGATGTTAAAAATAATGGAGGAATGTGTTAAATTCGGAGTTCTATTGAGTTTCGTGTTGAGAAGGAGATTTTTTACTTATCAGATGAATGACTGGGGTCTGTTTATAAGTCAACTAAAGGCCTCAGAGATACATTTCTGTCTTCTGATAACCCGGATGTGTGTGATATGTTATTGTAGCACTGGTGATTATGCCTGTCATGTCCTGATAATGTCAAGGAAAAGGCCTACTTGTGAATGGATCATTTTGTGCCCTCAGGACGTAATGTGGATTGAGGTATTTTATTTGCTAGATTATTAAATCATTTATAGGACAGTTTGTCATTTAAGACCACAATAAATGTCAACCATTACCATGCCACAGTCATTGCCCTGGTCAACCATTACCATTCCACAGTCATTTCCCTGCTCAACCATTACCATGCCACAGACATTTCCCTGGTCAACCATTACCATGCCACAGACATTTCCCTGGTCAATCATTACCATGCCACAGACATTTCCCTGGTCAACCATTACCATTCCACAGACATTTCTGCAGTTTTTTTTTTTTTGCAGTGAGAATGTGTAGTGAGGTATTCTGCCAAAAATGTATTTAGGCATATTAAAACACTTCAGTTTAACCCTGATCGCGAGTATCATCCTGTCAATTTACAGATACAATTACAAATACGAGTATGGCCATGTCACTGTACATAGATCTTTCTATTTTCATGTTCTACTGTGTTATTGACTACGTTTGTTTACGTGTAACTCTGTGTTGTTGTTTTTGTCGCACTGCTGTGCTTTATCTTGGCCAGGTCGCAGTTTGTAAATGAGAACTTGTTCCCAACTAGCCTACCTGGTGAAATAAAACAATTAATTAAAAACCACCCATTGTAGCTACTACCGTGTCTTGTTGATGAAGTAGTAGGCTACTGTTTCTCCTCCATATCTGTGGGTCGTATGCCACCCTGTGGTCGATGGTGGAATCATATTTTACTGAGAGCAGAAAACAAGCGTGATGAAACTATTCCTACAACGTCTGGAACGCTACAAAACACCAGAAATAAATGGTGTCTTTCGGTTGGCTGTGTGCACGAATGTGATTTCAGCATTTTGGTACATCGCCTACTTGTGTGTTACCAGACCAACATTTAGACCAAAAATGCAATGTATTTAGAATTTCTACCGTGTTGCTTGATGGGAAAATAGTCGGTCCGTGATATAATATAGTAAAACAAAATGTATTGCTTTTTTCTTCGCCTTGTCCGCAACTGTATTCGTAAACGTCATTAAACCCTGTTCAATATGATGTGGTATTATCAGTAGTAGAAGTGGTAACCGTGAGTCAAACACCTTTGTCCTGGAAGGAGTACTCCTCTACCAACGTGTACAACTCATACTTACCTGGCAAGGGAGACACCGTGATCACGAAGGCGGTTCACCCAGGGCGAGGCTCAGCCATTGCACTCCGGCTGTGCTGACCCCTGCGAATTTCTCAAATGTGGAAATCTCGATTGCATAATTTCTGGTAGTGGGGGACTGCGTTCGCGCTCTCCCCTGATCTTGATGTTAAAAATAATGGAGGAATGTGTTAAATTCGGAGTTCTATTGAGTTTCGTGTTGAGAAGGAGATTTTTTACTTATCAGATGAATGACTGGGGTCTGTTTATAAGTCAACTAAAGGCCTCAGAGATACATTTCTGTCTTCTGATAACCCGGATGTGTGTGATATGTTATTGTAGCACTGGTGATTATGCCTGTCATGTCCTGATAATGTCAAGGAAAAGGCCTACTTGTGAATGGATCATTTTGTGCCCTCAGGACGTAATGTGGATTGAGGTATTTTATTTGCTAGATTATTAAATCATTTATAGGACAGTTTGTCATTTAAGACCACAATAAATGTCAACCATTACCATGCCACAGTCATTGCCCTGGTCAACCATTACCATTCCACAGTCATTTCCCTGCTCAACCATTACCATGCCACAGACATTTCCCTGGTCAACCATTACCATGCCACAGACATTTCCCTGGTCAATCATTACCATGCCACAGACATTTCCCTGGTCAACCATTACCATTCCACAGACATTTCTGCAGTTTTTTTTTTTTGCAGTGAGAATGTGTAGTGAGGTATTCTGCCAAAAATGTATTTAGGCATATTAAAACACTTCAGTTTAACCCTGATCGCGAGTATCATCCTGTCAATTTACAGATACAATTACAAATACGAGTATGGCCATGTCACTGTACATAGATCTTTCTATTTTCATGTTCTACTGTGTTATTGACTACGTTTGTTTACGTGTAACTCTGTGTTGTTGTTTTTGTCGCACTGCTGTGCTTTATCTTGGCCAGGTCGCAGTTTGTAAATGAGAACTTGTTCCCAACTAGCCTACCTGGTGAAATAAAACAATTAATTAAAAACCACCCATTGTAGCTACTACCGTGTCTTGTTGATGAAGTAGTAGGCTACTGTTTCTCCTCCATATCTGTGGGTCGTATGCCACCCTGTGGTCGATGGTGGAATCATATTTTACTGAGAGCAGAAAACAAGCGTGATGAAACTATTCCTACAACGTCTGGAACGCTACAAAACACCAGAAATAAATGGTGTCTTTCGGTTGGCTGTGTGCACGAATGTGATTTCAGCATTTTGGTACATCGCCTACTTGTGTGTTACCAGACCAACATTTAGACCAAAAATGCAATGTATTTAGAATTTCTACCGTGTTGCTTGATGGGAAAATAGTCGGTCCGTGATATAATATAGTAAAACAAAATGTATTGCTTTTTTCTTCGCCTTGTCCGCAACTGTATTCGTAAACGTCATTAAACCCTGTTCAATATGATGTGGTATTATCAGTAGTAGAAGTGGTAACCGTGAGTCAAACACCTTTGTCCTGGAAGGAGTACTCCTCTACCAACGTGTACAACTCATACTTACCTGGCAAGGGAGACACCGTGATCACGAAGGCGGTTCACCCAGGGCGAGGCTCAGCCATTGCACTCCGGCTGTGCTGACCCCTGCGAATTTCTCAAATGTGGAAATCTCGATTGCATAATTTCTGGTAGTGGGGGACTGCGTTCGCGCTCTCCCCTGATCTTGATGTTAAAAATAATGGAGGAATGTGTTAAATTCGGAGTTCTATTGAGTTTCGTGTTGAGAAGGAGATTTTTTACTTATCAGATGAATGACTGGGGTCTGTTTATAAGTCAACTAAAGGCCTCAGAGATACATTTCTGTCTTCTGATAACCCGGATGTGTGTGATATGTTATTGTAGCACTGGTGATTATGCCTGTCATGTCCTGATAATGTCAAGGAAAAGGCCTACTTGTGAATGGATCATTTTGTGCCCTCAGGACGTAATGTGGATTGAGGTATTTTATTTGCTAGATTATTAAATCATTTATAGGACAGTTTGTCATTTAAGACCACAATAAATGTCAACCATTACCATGCCACAGTCATTGCCCTGGTCAACCATTACCATTCCACAGTCATTTCCCTGCTCAACCATTACCATGCCACAGACATTTCCCTGGTCAACCATTACCATGCCACAGACATTTCCCTGGTCAATCATTACCATGCCACAGACATTTCCCTGGTCAACCATTACCATTCCACAGACATTTCTGCAGTTTTTTTTTTTTTTTTGCAGTGAGAATGTGTAGTGAGGTATTCTGCCAAAAATGTATTTAGGCATATTAAAACACTTCAGTTTAACCCTGATCGCGAGTATCATCCTGTCAATTTACAGATACAATTACAAATACGAGTATGGCCATGTCACTGTACATAGATCTTTCTATTTTCATGTTCTACTGTGTTATTGACTACGTTTGTTTACGTGTAACTCTGTGTTGTTGTTTTTGTCGCACTGCTGTGCTTTATCTTGGCCAGGTCGCAGTTTGTAAATGAGAACTTGTTCCCAACTAGCCTACCTGGTGAAATAAAACAATTAATTAAAAACCACCCATTGTAGCTACTACCGTGTCTTGTTGATGAAGTAGTAGGCTACTGTTTCTCCTCCATATCTGTGGGTCGTATGCCACCCTGTGGTCGATGGTGGAATCATATTTTACTGAGAGCAGAAAACAAGCGTGATGAAACTATTCCTACAACGTCTGGAACGCTACAAAACACCAGAAATAAATGGTGTCTTTCGGTTGGCTGTGTGCACGAATGTGATTTCAGCATTTTGGTACATCGCCTACTTGTGTGTTACCAGACCAACATTTAGACCAAAAATGCAATGTATTTAGAATTTCTACCGTGTTGCTTGATGGGAAAATAGTCGGTCCGTGATATAATATAGTAAAACAAAATGTATTGCTTTTTTCTTCGCCTTGTCCGCAACTGTATTCGTAAACGTCATTAAACCCTGTTCAATATGATGTGGTATTATCAGTAGTAGAAGTGGTAACCGTGAGTCAAACACCTTTGTCCTGGAAGGAGTACTCCTCTACCAACGTGTACAACTCATACTTACCTGGCAAGGGAGACACCGTGATCACGAAGGCGGTTCACCCAGGGCGAGGCTCAGCCATTGCACTCCGGCTGTGCTGACCCCTGCGAATTTCTCAAATGTGGAAATCTCGATTGCATAATTTCTGGTAGTGGGGGACTGCGTTCGCGCTCTCCCCTGATCTTGATGTTAAAAATAATGGAGGAATGTGTTAAATTCGGAGTTCTATTGAGTTTCGTGTTGAGAAGGAGATTTTTTACTTATCAGATGAATGACTGGGGTCTGTTTATAAGTCAACTAAAGGCCTCAGAGATACATTTCTGTCTTCTGATAACCCGGATGTGTGTGATATGTTATTGTAGCACTGGTGATTATGCCTGTCATGTCCTGATAATGTCAAGGAAAAGGCCTACTTGTGAATGGATCATTTTGTGCCCTCAGGACGTAATGTGGATTGAGGTATTTTATTTGCTAGATTATTAAATCATTTATAGGACAGTTTGTCATTTAAGACCACAATAAATGTCAACCATTACCATGCCACAGTCATTGCCCTGGTCAACCATTACCATTCCACAGTCATTTCCCTGCTCAACCATTACCATGCCACAGACATTTCCCTGGTCAACCATTACCATGCCACAGACATTTCCCTGGTCAATCATTACCATGCCACAGACATTTCCCTGGTCAACCATTACCATTCCACAGACATTTCTGCAGTCCACTTTTTTTTTTTTTTTTGCAGTGAGAATGTGTAGTGAGGTATTCTGCCAAAAATGTATTTAGGCATATTAAAACACTTCAGTTTAACCCTGATCGCGAGTATCATCCTGTCAATTTACAGATACAATTACAAATACGAGTATGGCCATGTCACTGTACATAGATCTTTCTATTTTCATGTTCTACTGTGTTATTGACTACGTTTGTTTACGTGTAACTCTGTGTTGTTGTTTTTGTCGCACTGCTGTGCTTTATCTTGGCCAGGTCGCAGTTTGTAAATGAGAACTTGTTCCCAACTAGCCTACCTGGTGAAATAAAACAATTAATTAAAAACCACCCATTGTAGCTACTACCGTGTCTTGTTGATGAAGTAGTAGGCTACTGTTTCTCCTCCATATCTGTGGGTCGTATGCCACCCTGTGGTCGATGGTGGAATCATATTTTACTGAGAGCAGAAAACAAGCGTGATGAAACTATTCCTACAACGTCTGGAACGCTACAAAACACCAGAAATAAATGGTGTCTTTCGGTTGGCTGTGTGCACGAATGTGATTTCAGCATTTTGGTACATCGCCTACTTGTGTGTTACCAGACCAACATTTAGACCAAAAATGCAATGTATTTAGAATTTCTACCGTGTTGCTTGATGGGAAAATAGTCGGTCCGTGATATAATATAGTAAAACAAAATGTATTGCTTTTTTCTTCGCCTTGTCCGCAACTGTATTCGTAAACGTCATTAAACCCTGTTCAATATGATGTGGTATTATCAGTAGTAGAAGTGGTAACCGTGAGTCAAACACCTTTGTCCTGGAAGGAGTACTCCTCTACCAACGTGTACAACTCATACTTACCTGGCAAGGGAGACACCGTGATCACGAAGGCGGTTCACCCAGGGCGAGGCTCAGCCATTGCACTCCGGCTGTGCTGACCCCTGCGAATTTCTCAAATGTGGAAATCTCGATTGCATAATTTCTGGTAGTGGGGGACTGCGTTCGCGCTCTCCCCTGATCTTGATGTTAAAAATAATGGAGGAATGTGTTAAATTCGGAGTTCTATTGAGTTTCGTGTTGAGAAGGAGATTTTTTACTTATCAGATGAATGACTGGGGTCTGTTTATAAGTCAACTAAAGGCCTCAGAGATACATTTCTGTCTTCTGATAACCCGGATGTGTGTGATATGTTATTGTAGCACTGGTGATTATGCCTGTCATGTCCTGATAATGTCAAGGAAAAGGCCTACTTGTGAATGGATCATTTTGTGCCCTCAGGACGTAATGTGGATTGAGGTATTTTATTTGCTAGATTATTAAATCATTTATAGGACAGTTTGTCATTTAAGACCACAATAAATGTCAACCATTACCATGCCACAGTCATTGCCCTGGTCAACCATTACCATTCCACAGTCATTTCCCTGCTCAACCATTACCATGCCACAGACATTTCCCTGGTCAACCATTGCCACAGACATTTCCCTGGTCAACCATTACCATGCCACAGACATTTCCCTGGTCAACCATTACCATTCCACAGACATGTCCCTGGTCTACAATGCCACAGACATTTCCCTGGTCAACCATTACCA
The DNA here is from genome assembly GCF_045791955.1 of Oncorhynchus clarkii lewisi. Classification (NCBI taxonomy): domain Eukaryota; kingdom Metazoa; phylum Chordata; class Actinopteri; order Salmoniformes; family Salmonidae; genus Oncorhynchus; species Oncorhynchus clarkii. The sequence continues at coordinate 56,636 of NW_027258591.1, forward strand.
TGCCACAGACATGTCCCTGGTCCACTTACCATTACCATTCCACAGACATTTCTGCAGACATTTTTTTTTTTTTTTTGCAGTGAGAATGTGTAGTGAGGTATTCTGCCAAAAATGTATTTAGGCATATTAAAACACTTCAGTTTAACCCTGATCGCGAGTATCATCCTGTCAATTTACAGATACAATTACAAATACGAGTATGGCCATGTCACTGTACATAGATCTTTCTATTTTCATGTTCTACTGTGTTATTGACTACGTTTGTTTACGTGTAACTCTGTGTTGTTGTTTTTGTCGCACTGCTGTGCTTTATCTTGGCCAGGTCGCAGTTTGTAAATGAGAACTTGTTCCCAACTAGCCTACCTGGTGAAATAAAACAATTAATTAAAAACCACCCATTGTAGCTACTACCGTGTCTTGTTGATGAAGTAGTAGGCTACTGTTTCTCCTCCATATCTGTGGGTCGTATGCCACCCTGTGGTCGATGGTGGAATCATATTTTACTGAGAGCAGAAAACAAGCGTGATGAAACTATTCCTACAACGTCTGGAACGCTACAAAACACCAGAAATAAATGGTGTCTTTCGGTTGGCTGTGTGCACGAATGTGATTTCAGCATTTTGGTACATCGCCTACTTGTGTGTTACCAGACCAACATTTAGACCAAAAATGCAATGTATTTAGAATTTCTACCGTGTTGCTTGATGGGAAAATAGTCGGTCCGTGATATAATATAGTAAAACAAAATGTATTGCTTTTTTCTTCGCCTTGTCCGCAACTGTATTCGTAAACGTCATTAAACCCTGTTCAATATGATGTGGTATTATCAGTAGTAGAAGTGGTAACCGTGAGTCAAACACCTTTGTCCTGGAAGGAGTACTCCTCTACCAACGTGTACAACTCATACTTACCTGGCAAGGGAGACACCGTGATCACGAAGGCGGTTCACCCAGGGCGAGGCTCAGCCATTGCACTCCGGCTGTGCTGACCCCTGCGAATTTCTCAAATGTGGAAATCTCGATTGCATAATTTCTGGTAGTGGGGGACTGCGTTCGCGCTCTCCCCTGATCTTGATGTTAAAAATAATGGAGGAATGTGTTAAATTCGGAGTTCTATTGAGTTTCGTGTTGAGAAGGAGATTTTTTACTTATCAGATGAATGACTGGGGTCTGTTTATAAGTCAACTAAAGGCCTCAGAGATACATTTCTGTCTTCTGATAACCCGGATGTGTGTGATATGTTATTGTAGCACTGGTGATTATGCCTGTCATGTCCTGATAATGTCAAGGAAAAGGCCTACTTGTGAATGGATCATTTTGTGCCCTCAGGACGTAATGTGGATTGAGGTATTTTATTTGCTAGATTATTAAATCATTTATAGGACAGTTTGTCATTTAAGACCACAATAAATGTCAACCATTACCATGCCACAGTCATTGCCCTGGTCAACCATTACCATTCCACAGTCATTTCCCTGCTCAACCATTACCATGCCACAGACATTTCCCTGGTCAACCATTCCACAGACACCATGCCACAGACATTTCCCTGGTCAATCATTACCATGCCACAGACATTTCCCTGGTCAACCATTACCATTCCACAGACATTTCTGCAGACATTTCTGCAGTTTTTTTTTTTTTTGCAGTGAGAATGTGTAGTGAGGTATTCTGCCAAAAATGTATTTAGGCATATTAAAACACTTCAGTTTAACCCTGATCGCGAGTATCATCCTGTCAATTTACAGATACAATTACAAATACGAGTATGGCCATGTCACTGTACATAGATCTTTCTATTTTCATGTTCTACTGTGTTATTGACTACGTTTGTTTACGTGTAACTCTGTGTTGTTGTTTTTGTCGCACTGCTGTGCTTTATCTTGGCCAGGTCGCAGTTTGTAAATGAGAACTTGTTCCCAACTAGCCTACCTGGTGAAATAAAACAATTAATTAAAAACCACCCATTGTAGCTACTACCGTGTCTTGTTGATGAAGTAGTAGGCTACTGTTTCTCCTCCATATCTGTGGGTCGTATGCCACCCTGTGGTCGATGGTGGAATCATATTTTACTGAGAGCAGAAAACAAGCGTGATGAAACTATTCCTACAACGTCTGGAACGCTACAAAACACCAGAAATAAATGGTGTCTTTCGGTTGGCTGTGTGCACGAATGTGATTTCAGCATTTTGGTACATCGCCTACTTGTGTGTTACCAGACCAACATTTAGACCAAAAATGCAATGTATTTAGAATTTCTACCGTGTTGCTTGATGGGAAAATAGTCGGTCCGTGATATAATATAGTAAAACAAAATGTATTGCTTTTTTCTTCGCCTTGTCCGCAACTGTATTCGTAAACGTCATTAAACCCTGTTCAATATGATGTGGTATTATCAGTAGTAGAAGTGGTAACCGTGAGTCAAACACCTTTGTCCTGGAAGGAGTACTCCTCTACCAACGTGTACAACTCATACTTACCTGGCAAGGGAGACACCGTGATCACGAAGGCGGTTCACCCAGGGCGAGGCTCAGCCATTGCACTCCGGCTGTGCTGACCCCTGCGAATTTCTCAAATGTGGAAATCTCGATTGCATAATTTCTGGTAGTGGGGGACTGCGTTCGCGCTCTCCCCTGATCTTGATGTTAAAAATAATGGAGGAATGTGTTAAATTCGGAGTTCTATTGAGTTTCGTGTTGAGAAGGAGATTTTTTACTTATCAGATGAATGACTGGGGTCTGTTTATAAGTCAACTAAAGGCCTCAGAGATACATTTCTGTCTTCTGATAACCCGGATGTGTGTGATATGTTATTGTAGCACTGGTGATTATGCCTGTCATGTCCTGATAATGTCAAGGAAAAGGCCTACTTGTGAATGGATCATTTTGTGCCCTCAGGACGTAATGTGGATTGAGGTATTTTATTTGCTAGATTATTAAATCATTTATAGGACAGTTTGTCATTTAAGACCACAGTAAATGTCAACCATTACCATGCCACAGTCATTGCCCTGGTCAACCATTACCATTCCACAGTCATTTCCCTGCTCAACCATTACCATGCCACAGACATTTCCCTGGTCAACCATTACCATGCCACAGACATTTCCCTGGTCAATCATTACCATGCCACAGACATTTCCCTGGTCAACCATTACCATGCCACAGACATGTCCCTGGCATTACCATTCCACAGACATTTCCCTGGTCAACCATTACCATTCCACAGACATTTCCCTGGTCAACCATTACCATTCCACAGACATGTCCCTGGTCTACCATGCCACAGACATTTCCCTGGTCAACCATTACCATGCCACAGACATTTCCCTGGTCAACCATTACCATTCCACAGACATACAATGCCACAGACATTTCCCTGGTCAATCATTACCATGCCACCGACATGTCCCTGGTCCACCATTACCATTCAGTCACAGATGGATTCTGGTTACATCCATGCCACAGACATTTCCCTTTTTGCAGTGAGAATGTGTAGTGAGGTATTCTGCCAAAAATGTATTTAGGCATATTAAAACACTTCAGTTTAACCCTGATCGCGAGTATCATCCTGTCAATTTACAGATACAATTACAAATACGAGTATGGCCATGTCACTGTACATAGATCTTTCTATTTTCATGTTCTACTGTGTTATTGACTACGTTTGTTTACGTGTAACTCTGTGTTGTTGTTTTTGTCGCACTGCTGTGCTTTATCTTGGCCAGGTCGCAGTTTGTAAATGAGAACTTGTTCCCAACTAGCCTACCTGGTGAAATAAAACAATTAATTAAAAACCACCCATTGTAGCTACTACCGTGTCTTGTTGATGAAGTAGTAGGCTACTGTTTCTCCTCCATATCTGTGGGTCGTATGCCACCCTGTGGTCGATGGTGGAATCATATTTTACTGAGAGCAGAAAACAAGCGTGATGAAACTATTCCTACAACGTCTGGAACGCTACAAAACACCAGAAATAAATGGTGTCTTTCGGTTGGCTGTGTGCACGAATGTGATTTCAGCATTTTGGTACATCGCCTACTTGTGTGTTACCAGACCAACATTTAGACCAAAAATGCAATGTATTTAGAATTTCTACCGTGTTGCTTGATGGGAAAATAGTCGGTCCGTGATATAATATAGTAAAACAAAATGTATTGCTTTTTTCTTCGCCTTGTCCGCAACTGTATTCGTAAACGTCATTAAACCCTGTTCAATATGATGTGGTATTATCAGTAGTAGAAGTGGTAACCGTGAGTCAAACACCTTTGTCCTGGAAGGAGTACTCCTCTACCAACGTGTACAACTCATACTTACCTGGCAAGGGAGACACCGTGATCACGAAGGCGGTTCACCCAGGGCGAGGCTCAGCCATTGCACTCCGGCTGTGCTGACCCCTGCGAATTTCTCAAATGTGGAAATCTCGATTGCATAATTTCTGGTAGTGGGGGACTGCGTTCGCGCTCTCCCCTGATCTTGATGTTAAAAATAATGGAGGAATGTGTTAAATTCGGAGTTCTATTGAGTTTCGTGTTGAGAAGGAGATTTTTTACTTATCAGATGAATGACTGGGGTCTGTTTATAAGTCAACTAAAGGCCTCAGAGATACATTTCTGTCTTCTGATAACCCGGATGTGTGTGATATGTTATTGTAGCACTGGTGATTATGCCTGTCATGTCCTGATAATGTCAAGGAAAAGGCCTACTTGTGAATGGATCATTTTGTGCCCTCAGGACGTAATGTGGATTGAGGTATTTTATTTGCTAGATTATTAAATCATTTATAGGACAGTTTGTCATTTAAGACCACAATAAATGTCAACCATTACCATGCCACAGTCATTGCCCTGGTCAACCATTACCATTCCACAGTCATTTCCCTGCTCAACCATTACCATGCCACAGACATTTCCCTGGTCAACCATTACCATGCCACAGACATTTCCCTGGTCAATCATTACCATGCCACAGACATTTCCCTGGTCAACCATTACCATTCCACAGACATTTCTGCAGTTTTTTTTTTTTGCAGTGAGAATGTGTAGTGAGGTATTCTGCCAAAAATGTATTTAGGCATATTAAAACACTTCAGTTTAACCCTGATCGCGAGTATCATCCTGTCAATTTACAGATACAATTACAAATACGAGTATGGCCATGTCACTGTACATAGATCTTTCTATTTTCATGTTCTACTGTGTTATTGACTACGTTTGTTTACGTGTAACTCTGTGTTGTTGTTTTTGTCGCACTGCTGTGCTTTATCTTGGCCAGGTCGCAGTTTGTAAATGAGAACTTGTTCCCAACTAGCCTACCTGGTGAAATAAAACAATTAATTAAAAACCACCCATTGTAGCTACTACCGTGTCTTGTTGATGAAGTAGTAGGCTACTGTTTCTCCTCCATATCTGTGGGTCGTATGCCACCCTGTGGTCGATGGTGGAATCATATTTTACTGAGAGCAGAAAACAAGCGTGATGAAACTATTCCTACAACGTCTGGAACGCTACAAAACACCAGAAATAAATGGTGTCTTTCGGTTGGCTGTGTGCACGAATGTGATTTCAGCATTTTGGTACATCGCCTACTTGTGTGTTACCAGACCAACATTTAGACCAAAAATGCAATGTATTTAGAATTTCTACCGTGTTGCTTGATGGGAAAATAGTCGGTCCGTGATATAATATAGTAAAACAAAATGTATTGCTTTTTTCTTCGCCTTGTCCGCAACTGTATTCGTAAACGTCATTAAACCCTGTTCAATATGATGTGGTATTATCAGTAGTAGAAGTGGTAACCGTGAGTCAAACACCTTTGTCCTGGAAGGAGTACTCCTCTACCAACGTGTACAACTCATACTTACCTGGCAAGGGAGACACCGTGATCACGAAGGCGGTTCACCCAGGGCGAGGCTCAGCCATTGCACTCCGGCTGTGCTGACCCCTGCGAATTTCTCAAATGTGGAAATCTCGATTGCATAATTTCTGGTAGTGGGGGACTGCGTTCGCGCTCTCCCCTGATCTTGATGTTAAAAATAATGGAGGAATGTGTTAAATTCGGAGTTCTATTGAGTTTCGTGTTGAGAAGGAGATTTTTTACTTATCAGATGAATGACTGGGGTCTGTTTATAAGTCAACTAAAGGCCTCAGAGATACATTTCTGTCTTCTGATAACCCGGATGTGTGTGATATGTTATTGTAGCACTGGTGATTATGCCTGTCATGTCCTGATAATGTCAAGGAAAAGGCCTACTTGTGAATGGATCATTTTGTGCCCTCAGGACGTAATGTGGATTGAGGTATTTTATTTGCTAGATTATTAAATCATTTATAGGACAGTTTGTCATTTAAGACCACAGTAAATGTCAACCATTACCATGCCACAGTCATTGCCCTGGTCAACCATTACCATTCCACAGTCATTTCCCTGCTCAACCATTACCATGCCACAGACATTTCCCTGGTCAACCATTACCATGCCACAGACATTTCCCTGGTCAATCATTACCATGCCACAGACATTTCCCTGGTCAACCATTACCATGCCACAGACATTTCCCTGGTCAACCATTACCACGCCACAGTCATGTCCCTGGTCAAACATTACCATTCCACAGACATTTCCCTGGTCAACCATTACCATTCCACAGACATTTCCCTGGTCTTGCCACAGACATTTCCCTGGTCAACCATTACCATGCCACAGACATTTCCCTGGTCAACCATTACCATTCCACAGACATGTCCCTGGTCTACAATGCCACAGACATTTCCCTGGTCAACCATTACCATGCCACAGACATGTCCCTGGTCCACTTATTTCCTGATGAAATCAGTCAATAAGATGGATTCTGTTGTTCCAAGATGCAGATCCATTCCACAGACATTTCTGCAGGTTTTTTTTTTTTTTGCAGTGAGAATGTGTAGTGAGGTATTCTGCCAAAAATGTATTTAGGCATATTAAAACACTTCAGTTTAACCCTGATCGCGAGTATCATCCTGTCAATTTACAGATACAATTACAAATACGAGTATGGCCATGTCACTGTACATAGATCTTTCTATTTTCATGTTCTACTGTGTTATTGACTACGTTTGTTTACGTGTAACTCTGTGTTGTTGTTTTTGTCGCACTGCTGTGCTTTATCTTGGCCAGGTCGCAGTTTGTAAATGAGAACTTGTTCCCAACTAGCCTACCTGGTGAAATAAAACAATTAATTAAAAACCACCCATTGTAGCTACTACCGTGTCTTGTTGATGAAGTAGTAGGCTACTGTTTCTCCTCCATATCTGTGGGTCGTATGCCACCCTGTGGTCGATGGTGGAATCATATTTTACTGAGAGCAGAAAACAAGCGTGATGAAACTATTCCTACAACGTCTGGAACGCTACAAAACACCAGAAATAAATGGTGTCTTTCGGTTGGCTGTGTGCACGAATGTGATTTCAGCATTTTGGTACATCGCCTACTTGTGTGTTACCAGACCAACATTTAGACCAAAAATGCAATGTATTTAGAATTTCTACCGTGTTGCTTGATGGGAAAATAGTCGGTCCGTGATATAATATAGTAAAACAAAATGTATTGCTTTTTTCTTCGCCTTGTCCGCAACTGTATTCGTAAACGTCATTAAACCCTGTTCAATATGATGTGGTATTATCAGTAGTAGAAGTGGTAACCGTGAGTCAAACACCTTTGTCCTGGAAGGAGTACTCCTCTACCAACGTGTACAACTCATACTTACCTGGCAAGGGAGACACCGTGATCACGAAGGCGGTTCACCCAGGGCGAGGCTCAGCCATTGCACTCCGGCTGTGCTGACCCCTGCGAATTTCTCAAATGTGGAAATCTCGATTGCATAATTTCTGGTAGTGGGGGACTGCGTTCGCGCTCTCCCCTGATCTTGATGTTAAAAATAATGGAGGAATGTGTTAAATTCGGAGTTCTATTGAGTTTCGTGTTGAGAAGGAGATTTTTTACTTATCAGATGAATGACTGGGGTCTGTTTATAAGTCAACTAAAGGCCTCAGAGATACATTTCTGTCTTCTGATAACCCGGATGTGTGTGATATGTTATTGTAGCACTGGTGATTATGCCTGTCATGTCCTGATAATGTCAAGGAAAAGGCCTACTTGTGAATGGATCATTTTGTGCCCTCAGGACGTAATGTGGATTGAGGTATTTTATTTGCTAGATTATTAAATCATTTATAGGACAGTTTGTCATTTAAGACCACAGTAAATGTCAACCATTACCATGCCACAGTCATTGCCCTGGTCAACCATTACCATTCCACAGTCATTTCCCTGCTCAACCATTACCATGCCACAGACATTTCCCTGGTCAACCATTATGTCCCTGGTCAACCCATGCCACAGACATTTCCCTGGTCAACCATTACCATGCCACAGACATTTCCCTGGTCAACCATTACCATGGTCAACCACAGACATTTCAAGATGCAGATCCATTCCACAGACATTTCTTTTTTTTTTTTGCAGTGAGAATGTGTAGTGAGGTATTCTGCCAAAAATGTATTTAGGCATATTAAAACACTTCAGTTTAACCCTGATCGCGAGTA